>NC_065517.1:20174173-20398262 GCF_006386435.1 Epinephelus moara
TTGCACTTGAAGTATGCCCGTTCACTTACGTTTTAACAGGTCTGACACTACTATGCGCCCCGGCTGTATCTAGGCTAACGGCTAACATGCTAACTATTATTTTTATGTCACTAGTCACTTGAAACAAATTTAGGACGATAGGAGACAGGTTGAAATAAACCGAAATTTCCCTTTAAGGTAATATAGAGAGCATATTCCTTTTGGTTATTCCAAACCAGGCCTTATTGTGAATGGTCCAGTGTGAAGGATTTAGGAGCATATATTGGCAAAAATGGTATAATCTTCATAACTATGTTTTTATTAGTTTATAATCACCTGAAAATAAGAATGGTTAGAAGAAGAAACACACCTACTTTTAAACATTATGAAAGACTTGCATTTCAACAGGTATCTGGATATGCACAAATATTGTAACACAGACCTTTTGAAGAATGTGGTTGAAGGAATAAAAGAACGAGGCAGTGTTCACACAGTTGGAACAAGTCTGCCACCAGTGGTGAAAGTCCGGAGTTTGTTTGACCCATTCACCTCCACTCCTGCCCATCATGGATTTTCTCACTATGGTGGTTGCTCAAAACGTCAAAAAATGTTGCCGCCCAGTGGGTCTCACACTGCAGCTAAAGGGTGTCTCTGTGCATCAGTATCTGACGCAGAGGGCCATCGACCAAGTGTTGGCATTTGACAAGCTGAGAATCCTATTTCGATGCAAAAAAGCAAAATGGCACAGGTGGCTCCAGCGGTTCCACTACTCCATATTTTAAAGTGATGTATGTCATGTTAGGGCATGCTGTGAACAGCTGCATGTAAACAGGAATATTGGTGGAATATTCCTTTGGAATTAAAAATGTAAACAGCTTAGTAGGAGTATTGTCTTTCGTGGAGTAAGGGCAAGAATCTGATTAATGTGTGAATGTAATCGTGTCTACTGGTCTGCAGCTACTCAGGAATATGTATGAAGCTGATTTGTGTACGATTGAAGTTCTTGAGCTTTAGGGTTGCAGTCTCATGCTGAGGAGGTGTTTATTTAACCTCTTCTTGAAGGCATGAACTCCACTTGATGTGATGTCTCCGATGACAGCAGGGGTTTGGCTGTTGCATGTTGTTACAGCAGAGTGAAGAAAGCTCCTCTCAAGAGACCTGAAGGACTCACAACTGACTTGCAATTTGCTCATGACTTGGACCAGGCCTCAAGGACTCGAGACTTGATGTAACAAATCATGAGACATTAATTGGACTCACCTCAACTGACTTCAGGCCTGCGTTGAGCTCTGGTTTTTATTGATAAAGTCAACACTTTGTACAAAAATGAACTTTTCAGAAAGCTTAAATTTATACATTTATACACGCACACAAAGAGGAGAAGTCGTGAGGTCATGTTACGGCTACCAGAACAAACGTGGATGTAATAACAAGCAACGATAAGCAGACTACAGGCGGACAGGCGAGCCGGTCTTCAGACAAACAGACGGACAGAGATGAAGGTATTAAAAGTCAACTGATGTCTTTCCGCTGTGTTCCGCAGTGAGCTATGAGTGAAAGATGATAGGAGAGAGAGACAAGACGGATTGGAAGGGGAGGGAGACGGAGAGGGGGAAGAGTGTGACAAGCAGGGGATGATAAGCTATGCGTAAACAGTTCACGGCAGATTTCCTTTTACAGGTGATGAATGACAACAACTGCTCACCCCCTCACTCTCTTTCTCCCTCTACCTCTCTTCTTGATAGCGACCTCCTCTCCCTCTGTTCATTACAGCGCACCTCTCTGAGTAAACACTGTTAGAAAACAGAGACGGCAAGCGAGAGACGGAAAGAGAGGAGTTGGGGGAGAGAATGGCTCGAGAGAGGGATGATGATGGGAGAAATAAAGAGAGGAGGGAGTTGGAGGGGTAGCGTATGGACAAGGAGGAGGGAGGGAAGGAGAGATAAACAAGGAGAGTAGTTATTCAGACAATGAGTTGATGAAACGAGATGGCGGTAAATTGAAGCACCTGTTGAATGCAGTATTAATTCTCTACTTGAAATGAAGAATTTAGAGAAGCGGGTTAGCATCAGACGCAACAGCCACAGGTATAAAATCACATCTAAAGCCTGTAATTTGACCATCTGCTTCAACATTTTGCTGCTTTTCTCAATTTTTGGCATTTATTTGACTCACTATTCCCTCTCTATGTTTTTGGTGAGTTGAAATACAGATAATGGATGGAAAAGAAAAACAAATAGATTGGCTCCAAACCCTTCATTCTCCACCTTGCCGCGTTTGGTTTCATTACGTATTATCATTTCTGTGGCAGCCATTTTATGTGTACCAAAGGAGATTACTGTGATCCAACAGGAAGTATCTCATTTATCCTTCCTGGCTTGTTGGCCTGAATGTATAAATCCAGCAGCAGTGTGGATGGCAGCTTTGTATTTATCCAGTTTAGTGCACATCACTGGCGGCTGTCACTGACTTTCTATCTATCCTGTGATAACTTAGATTGGATCCATCACATTTACAGCAAATTTAAATAGAAATAGTCTTACTTTGCAACTTCCACTGCACCCAGAATGCATCTAAAACTTATGATTTGGTGACGATACTAAAGAGGGTTGATGATTTGGTAACAGTGCCGTGGAGGGTTTGTGATAAGCAAGGAGGCTTTTTGCTAGTTGTTTTAGTTTTCTCCTCAGAATAGCATTTTTCAATCTGTTTTCTGGTGTTGTGTTTTGTATATTTTGTTTATGCTCAGACTCGTTCTGTTTACAGGCGTATGGAGGGTCAGAAAATACTTGACATTACAATAATCTATTCCTCTGAATTCCCAAGGTCTCCAGTTTATGGTTGTGAAATTGAATTCGGCTGTGATTATCCTACAGGTCACAATAGGTCATTTTACACAGTAATGTTGTCAAAAAAATGGTCTCACCCCCAATGAAATGGGTACTATGGGGACTAATATCATCATACATGAATACAATTGCGCTCATTGAATCCCCAAGAGTCTCAGCTTTCTAGTCATGCCCAATTTATGCAATTCCAGCACTGTTTAGGGACCTCAGTATGCAGAAATATTCAAATACAAAAGGCGAACATAACACGCTCATACTGCATGCAAAAAAAATGTCATGTTTTTTGCCCCAAAGTGAATGGGACTTGCGTAAAGTGGGCTTATCTGTAAAGGGGAGACTTATAATCCATTTTCATTCAGATATCTTGATGTGAGAGTTCAAGGGACCCCTGATTCTGAACATCGGAGTGTTATTTCCTGACAAGTTTTCTTCACTCTATCTTTAAAACTCATTCTAAGAAAAAACGTGAAGTTGGCTGAGGACGCTGGCGTCCTAGTAGAGTGGATTTATTAATTTAAAAACAATATGCCTTATAACATTGATAGTAATGAACAGTTTTAACTAAATCTCTCTCTCTTTTTTCTCAGGTCATATTCGAAGCAGAGGTTTCGGACAGCAAAGCCGGCTTCATCGCCATTGACGACATTCAGGTGCTCAGCTACCCATGCGGTGAGTCATTAGCATGCCAGCAATTAGTCCTAGTTCGCTGAATAGACGCTGATAGCTTTGGCCACTAATTAGACTGTACCTGGGATGGTTTCTGTTGCACTTGAATGGGTAGATAAGTGAGAAGGTGACACAGGAGAGGAGGGATGCAGCGAGAGGAGAAAGAGGGGGAAAAAATGAGAGAAATAAAATGGGAGAGGGAGAAACGGAGAGAAAGAGGGAGTAGGAGAGAGTGAAGCGGGAAATGAGACAGTATTAGGGCAATCATAGAGAGAGACGATTCTGACCACTCAGCACTTTCTCTCTCTCTCTCTTTAACCCACATGCACACACACAGTTACACACACACACACACACACACACAGTGAACAGTAGCTGTCTTGTCTCATACTGACAGGAAAGAGATGAGGGCTGCGATCCATTTTAAATTCTCGCTACGTCTCAAGTTGTCTTCTCTCCTTTCGCCCGAGTGTTTCCTTACTTCCAGAGGCCAAAACAGAGGTGTGACGACAAACTGTTAATCTACAGCCATAGGCAGGTTCCTGGAGGGTCCCTATGTTGGAAAGGAAGCAATTACAACTGCTTTTGGTCATCTGTCTTGTAGCGGCGCTGAAATCTCTGAGGACAATTTTGTTTCTTAATAGATTCTATTGATTATAAGTCATGAAACTAAACTGTCTCGCAGCAACCTCTCATACAGTTTGTGAGGTCCTGCTTTCACTGTTGTCCCTGTCCCTGTCAGAAGTTTGCAATATGTGTCTGAAAGAAATTCCCGGACATTAATTTTGCCAGTAGAGTGCCGTGGAATGTGAGAAGATATAAAAAGAAGAGCCCCGGTGTTTTACAGGCAGAGGAGCGTGACTCCTAATGGGAAGGAGCAAGTATTTGAAAAGGAATTAGTACTTAGTCTCCACAGTGGAAGCATTCATTCTCACAGCTGCATTTCTGGACACACGGGTTTGTGTGTGTGTGTTTGCATGAATGCATGTGTGCAAGCTCTTGTGTGTGTGTGTTTTCATTCACCATAGTAGCTGCTATCTATGATTGCAATCACCTCCCCGGAATAAGAATATCATAGCTGAACTGCATCTTCAGGGTCTAAAAGGCTTATTTCATATCTGAGCACGGTAGTTAAGAATTGGGAGCTGTGCGAATTATATATACTGGATGTGACATTGATGTTACCTCCCAGTGGCAATGCAGCACCGTGCTTCATCTGACTCCAGTAAAATCTAATCGCAGTAATAATGAACATATTCCTTAGGGTTAGAAAATGTCCTGAAATGTATACAGTGTGTCTGTAATAACCTGACCTGTTTGTATCTATAACTCCCTCTGGCTCTGTCACCTCATTCCCACTTTTCACAGACAAATAAGATGAAACCGGAAACATTTTTAAATACAAATACACGTAACCTTGCTGTAAACTCAATCTAATTTCCTTCATTTGTTTGACCTCATTTGCTTTGTAGATAAATCTCCTCATTTCCTGCGTCTTGGGGACGTGGAGGTGAACGCCGGACAGAACGCCACGTTTCAGTGCATCGCTACAGGACGAGACACATCAAACAATAAGCTCTGGCTACAGGTACGGCTATAAAACATGCATGTATACACACACTTGGGATGCTATGGGATGAACAAGACGTGGCAACATTTCTTAGGAGGGTTTCACATCAGGGACCCGGGTGTACTTGACCCCAAAGTCCAGCTTGTGGCAAGATACGTTGATCCATGGTCTCAAGTGTGGTTCAGTTGTAATCCGGTAGGGTACACATCAGGTGTGAATACCAACTGTCCCCAAACATGGAAGTGGACTGCAGTATTAACTTAATACTGATATCAGATGAGCCTGCCACAGACAGAACCCGACCTCGCGCAGCAGCTCCTCCTTTGGCTAAAAGCAGAGCTTCACCTTGCTGCTCCGCCGGTCCCTGCTGATGACAGTCCCAGGGGCAACAGTGTCTGTCGGTGGCGCCCTTTTCGGCACTGTCGCACAACAAATATGCCACATAGGAATGGAACATTACTAATGTGAAATCTCAGCGGTGGGGGAGTTGAGTTGATGGGGCAGTTGTCCTTGGGCACGGCACGAATCAGTCATGCGCTCTTACTTACTCTTGTGGTGTCTAGCCTTGAGGATAGCTTTGGTTTTATTTGCCCAAGTTTTAAAATATTTGTTTCTGAGGTTTCGTTTCTGAGATTTCATTCCTTGAAAAACAAAATGGAGGTGAACAGACTTACAGTGTGTCTGATTTAGGGGCCTGTTTCCAGCAAGCACGTTCGGTATGGTACCTTGGGAACCAAAAGTAACCCTTCGGACATGATGTGAGTCTGCACCTTGTTTATCGTCCACAGAACGGGGTTGCATTTTCAGAACAAAATAAAACAGACTGCAGTGTTTACAGCTCCACCTTTTAGTACCAGATCTTTTTGCTGGGTACCCCAGCAGAAGGGTGACTAAAGATAGGGACAGTACGGGATGTTTCATTGGTACTATCCACAACTTTTCACAGTGGAAATGAAAAAAAAAGGCATACCGAACTGAACTGAACTGTACTGTACTGTTAGAACCTAACACTGAAGCTGACACACTGGACCTTTGACTTGTGTTGCTCACAGCACTGAAAAATAAAATTTACCAGCATCTCCTTGTTCTCCTCGTCCAATAATGGATTATCACCAGCTATATAGTCACTAGATGATCCAGAAAACACAGTGTAAACAGTTTTCATTGGAACTACTATCAACCAAAAGAATACTCCTTAAATTTCCAATGGTGTGAGCACCACCAACTGAAATTGGCAGATATCACAAAGACGGCTTTTTCAGAAACTGGGCAAATAAAACCAAAATCTACATGGCGAGATGCCACGAGAGACATGTGAGAAAATATGTTTGCTTGTCATTTGGGTGAACCAGTCCTTTAATATGAGACTATTCATCCTTACTGACAAATAAATAATACAAAACACAAATAAATATATGAATGCCCCCAGTAAGATGGTGTAGAAATAGACAAACACAAAGAAATGAAACATTGTGTTCAATGTGCCGCCCTCAGGACTGGTTCATCCAATAATAAAGTGTCATCCACACACACAGACACACACAGACACACAGACACACACACACACAGACACACACACACACACACACACACACACACACACACACACACACACACACACACACACACACACACAGCGACCCCAGGCCATACATCCTCGCAGCTAACATGATTAAGAGTTTAATAGCTGCTGATTTCATTATGGCTCTATTGTAGTCATGACCTTCAAACCTGCTGTCAGTGAGGCAGAGGGGAAATGTGAGTATGTGTGTGCGCACATGGGCATGTGTGGTCCAGTGCTGCCTTGTGACCTTGAGCCAGGCAGTTAACCCTTTAGCAGCCTCTGCAGACACACCTGATATCAGTCTGTTTTTCTGTGATTCAGAGGAGAAATGGAGAAGATATTCCCGTGGCTCTGACCAAAAACATCAACCACAGACGTTTCGCCGCCTCCTTCCACCTCAAAGAGGTCACTAATCAGGATCAAGATCTGTACCGCTGCGTCACCCAGTCAGAGCGCGGCTCAGGGGTGTCCAACTTTGCGGGTCTTATCGTCAGAGGTGAGAATTGGAAAAAATATTGTCAAGGTTATTTGATTGTCTTGTGTGATATTTTGTTATCTCTGTAATACTTGTGTTTACCCTTTGTTTTCTCTGATTTAATATTTGATACCTCAGTTTTAGTATCGCTTTCAATCAAAAGTAACAAAGGTGCATCACTTGACTGTTTGCTAAGCCCCACCCCCTTTAGGCACTAGTGCTATAAGTTTGATAAGGAAGATGAGTCTTATTTCATTCTAATATCACACTGTTTAGCTGATTAGTTTTTATCAGAGCAACCAAGACACGTTAGGTGTATGCCTTTTTGTTATATTCAAACAATGCATTTCACTTTAACGGTGTTTCGGTGTCTAGAATGATGGTAATGGTAATACTGAAGTGTTATCTCCCCCACATCCAATAAAAAGCAGGATGGAGAGGCCAACGTTAGCTTTAAATCATCCAGGACCAACTACCACACAGTGACTAATGTTACTCAGGGAAAGTGCTATTGTGAAAATAATGTGAAACCCCCAAGAACTAGCAGGGGAAGATGAGAAAGATGCCTCCCTTAAGAACAAAGTCAATTTGCTAGAGTAGCCAATTTTGTTTTGATAGCACAAAAATGAAAATCTTGTAAAGGGGCATCCTTGCTCCAGTGCTCCAAGGATGACATTTTTCTGGAGGCTGAAGCGAAAGTCAGCTTTGCCCTGGTTCTCTCGTCAAAAAGCCAGTGGGATTTTTCTATTGAATTTTGGATTATTGCTCTGTGGCAAACAAACGTAAATGATACTTACACGTTTTGTTCAGCAATTTCAATCGCCAAAAGTGAAGCGCTACATTAGGCTATAAATGAACTACACCATGGTCTCATAACATCAACATCACCACCACAACGAGGCTTTCGAGCCGTGTTCATCATAATGACATTCTGTAGACTCATTAAGGCACTTGTTAGCAACCATTTTTTAAGACACATTAAAGCTTCAGAATTCACGAGTGGGGTATTTACTGACGTATTTTTTGTTGTAGAACACAACGTGAACCACAGACCTTATTTCAAGCATCTAACCAAAAACCCATTTAAAAACCGATTGACTTTGAGATAAGGGAACCAGGAGTGCTAAAATGCTAACTAATTTCCATGTTTTGGGACTTTTTGGGTCCTGGTCATGAAGCCCCCAAGCTCAAAACGAACTAACTAGCTGATTAAAACAAACTAAAATCCCAACTATAACCCATGTGAGGATTATCCAGAACCCTTGTAGCCTTTCCTTCAAGCTAGTCATTTTATTTCAGGGTGACTTTCTCCAGTTGGCTTGCTAAACATGTCGGCTAATTCTTGATAGCAAGCAATGCTAATTATTGCTAATAATGCCAGCAATCTACAATACTATAGCCTACTACCTCTATATGTAGATATGTAGCCATCTATATAAAGCACATATGACTATACTATAAAATCTAACTAAATAATTTCTTGAGGGAGGACGCCCCAAGGGGTTTTCGCCCCCATTCTGACATGCGTCTTGCCCCAAGGGTCCAACTTTACATTTCAACTTCAAAGGAGAATGCTTTTTTTTCTTTGAACCAATTGAATGACTCCTCCCACATCCTACCCCGGGAGTCAACTTCTGCCATTTTATCCTAGAGTTAGTTTATGATATGCCACTCTTGGCCTCGGAGGTGAACGCTAGGTCACTCCTGCTGTTTATAGTAAGCTACTAGGCAGACATGCTAATGTTCAGCTTATGTTAGAGCAAACAACCACACTGTTAAATCCATTCCCTACACTTTTTCTTATGTGTCATTTTTCAAAAGCAAAACATAAATAAATGATCACTCCACCATTTTGAGAAATCCAAACCTTGACAGACCCTTCGTGCCTAGTTACGGTTGCTACGCTAATTTTGATCATGTTACGCAGATTGATTTAGCGTCTGGTCAGTTATAAAGTTAATCTGAATCTTTTCCATGACCCTGATGTTGACCAAATTATTATTTTCTCGACCCAGTTATATGTATTTTGTGTTTTGGGTAACTTTGCATTGTGTTTCACTTTTGGAATGTCAAATGTCTCTCCAATCAGATGTGCATTCACTGTGTCTGACTGATAAAATGTAAGTCACTAACACAATATAGGCTAATGAGGAGAGTTTGTGTTTGAGTGTATGTAGATGTGTGTATGTTTGTGCATGTGTGGGCTTGTGTGCAAATGCTCTGTGTGTGGGTGTGTGTTTGCGTATGTGGGTGTGGAGCAGCTGCATCAGTGTCTATGTGTGCACATGTGTACGCTGCAAAACGTGTGTGTGCGTGAGTGGAAACGGTGTGTGTGCTCCAGCTGTCATGTGCAGCTGACATGTGGTTAATAAGGTGTCACCAATGTGTGTTTGAGACGGGATGCTTTATTCATTCACATCCAATAGCTTACATATTCAATTCATCTCCCAGAGAGAGAGAGACAGGGGAGGAGGGCAGAGAGAGGGTGAAGGCGAAAGAGATTCGGAAAGAATGATAAGGGGGTGACAGAAGGGGAGGGTGGATGTGAGACAGAAGAGGGTGAGCAAAGAGAGGAGTGGAGATGGTGAAGAAAAGTTAAATGTAAATAGACTGCTCATTATCTCAAGAATATCCATATCAGAATCAGGAATATGTCTGAATATGTAAACAGCTGAGCATAGTTATGTTTATTATTCTGCATAAGAGATGGCGGAGGGGAAGAATATGAGGAATCAAAGCAGAGACGAGCACCATGAATATGAATTTTGTTCTGGTGTGGCTCAGATAATGGAGCTCTTACACTGTCCAGTTTAGGGGTTTGGCCCTTTTCGTCACTTGACGCCAACACTGGTGCGGTTAGGGTTACAATCCCCACTGGGAATGTTTTTATTTTGGTCAAGAAAATGCGCTGGTTTCGTTTTCTGCAGGACCTCGCTGATTTAGTAAGAATACCTAAGTGGCTAATGTTTATTTATCGTGAACATCTTTTTTTGAATTTGAGAAGAGGAGAGGGATGAAGGATCCGCTCAGCAGGAGACATGTGTCTAAACATGAATAGGACCAATCTACATATATGAAAATAGATTCAGGTTCAATAAGACGCACTGAGCGCCAGGCGTCTCCTTGAAAACCAGCCGCTTTCCCAGTCTGTGAAAAGATGCTTTTGGAGCTCTGAGGGATATTGCCGATTATAAATATTGATCCAGAATCTGGTTGTTAGAAAGACATCACAATAAAAGAATGAGGCCTGCATGTATGAATGTGGAAGGAGGAGAGCCTCATGTTTATTTATTAGAAATATCAGATGGGAGATGAGAGCCAGAGAAAAATCAAAGGAACAGGGAATATGTTTATTTCACTTCTTGAAAAGTGTGCATGTTGGAGATTTGAGGTTCCTGCAGGACATTGACGACCATGAATA
Organism: Epinephelus moara; assembly: GCF_006386435.1. Taxonomy (NCBI): domain Eukaryota; kingdom Metazoa; phylum Chordata; class Actinopteri; order Perciformes; family Serranidae; genus Epinephelus; species Epinephelus moara. The sequence goes on from NC_065517.1 coordinate 20,184,698, forward strand.
TGGACAGAGTTAAGCTGCATTATTAATATTTTGCTCTGAATATCTTTACTTAAATATTTATTTATGGTTAAATTGAAGAGAGAGGAGGAAAGATGAGGGATGATTACTGGAGGAATCATATATCTGGTGCGCATGTGATAAACAGGGAAATGGAAGAAAGAATCATGGGAAAGTGCCAAAATATGACTTGTATAAAAAATGTTTGCCAGTAGGACAGTAAACCCAAGTTTCATATTCAAAGCCTGAAAAGTGGTCTGCTGGGTGAAGTGAGATTGCCTCAGTGCAGGTACGCATAGGCAAAGTCTATTGATATTTATAACATGTAGATGACAGAGATGTGCCATTATTGTCTCCCTCTGTGTGTGCTGGAGCTGTCAAGATCAGAGAAAAGAAGCACATTTTGTGGAGGCAGAGGGGCATCATGGGAGCATGAGAAGTGTGACGTGATTCCCAGATAATCAGTCACTCCAGGATGTTGCAGTATTGCAATCACAACAGTCAACAAAAATTCAGCTAATCCCTGTGCATTCTTTACAACTTAACAATTCTGTCCAATCACCTCAACTTACTAACAGCGCCAAAACGATGTCTGTGTAGGAGGGACAGCTGGCAGGACAGGACCATGGGTCAGGTTTGACAGTTTTACATGTTAGGTGTGCGACCCAGCACTTGTAGAATTACAAAGCAGCTGCTAACAGTTAGCAGCTAACTCAATCTGTGTAAAAATGCAAAGGCAGCAAAAAAGGGAATTTGGCCCTATAGCTTGATCTCTGTATAAAAAAGGGCTAGTGACAGGGCTAACTATTAGCATCACGTGGCTAATGTTGCTCAACAGTTATTAATGGGTTTGACAACAAAGTTTCAGTGTTGGATGTTAACAGCAGCAACAGCAGATGATTGAAAATCAGACAAAAGACATTCCCCCTTTTGGCAGCGAGCTAGTTATGACCTGGAGGTATGACGTCAGTTAGTACCAATGATTATTTTGATCAAAGGTATGTTTCCACAGGCAGAAATCTGCTGAAATTGAGGTTTGTACAATAATGTTTCCCCTCTTCTGCAGGACTGTGGTAGTATTCATAAGAAACCACAAAATCAGTTTTTATATATTTCTGCACAGAATTTTCAGATGAGCACACATGCTTGGTGTGATGATCATTTAGCTGCTCAGCAGTTCACTACTTTGTTCAGTCCTTCAGTTTCAGAGCAGAGAACACTGCTTATTTTTTCCACAATTTTGAAACCTAATGTTATGTGCTTGGCAATTTTTAAAAATCATTCAAATTTGGCTGGGTGGTTAATAACACATTTTTCTGTGGTGTGACAAAATCAGAACACATATTTATTTTTGCTTTACCAGGACTTTAATTAAACTGTCAATTATTATTATCTTGGCTTAGAAAAATGCACTGACCACAAGGTGACATCTTCAGATTGCTTGTTTTGTCCAAAATTAAAACATATTCAGTTCATAGAAAGCTCTGGTATTCAATTAACAAACAGTAAATAGGAAAAGCAGCCAACCCTCACATTTCAGTTTGGCATTTACAGTAAATGCTTCTTCGATGAATGAAATATTTCAATACTGGTTCTGATATGATACTAGTGTTTCAGTACAGATACCAAAACAATTCACTGACTTTTTTTCTGTATCTTATTTCTGAAAGTATAAACATATTTACATTTCCCACAAATGTCATTTTTTAATTGAACAAAATAAGCAAAACTTCTGTCATACAAGAACCTTGCATAAATAAGACAACATTTGATTCAAATGATGAACTAGGGAGGCACCGATTGTGAAATTTTTGGCCGATACCAATACTGGACTGATACTGATGCAGATACCGATGTTTTTTGTCGTTGTATTTTCCACCATTGAAGCAGAGAAACAAAGAAATCTACATTATTGGAAAAAAAACCAAACTGTTTTAAAGTCATTCCATCCCTCATTACACTACCTTTGAATCAGCACAATTTCAGTCATACACATAAAACAATCTTTTCAAAACCTTCTTTCACATGAATTACTTTTTTTTAAAAGAAAAACTGCTTTAAAAGCTTTTTAAATATATGATATATCAGAATTCTCACTCTAATATCTATTTTAGATTGAAATCATCAACAAATTTATCCTTCAAACAACTTTATTTATTCAAACTTCTCACTAAAAACCACATTCTAGAAGATTACATGTGAACACATCATGATAATGTTAAAATTTACCTTCCCCAATACTCATTTTAACCGAACAGAGCTTGAACGCATCATAATGTATCTCAGTGCAACCTCCGCAAGCTGTTAGTTGCGGCCACTGGCTGCGTCAAACAACGTTAACTAGCGCTTCTCCTGCCAATGTCAACACGGATTTGTTGTTCACAATGCAGCATTATCAGGGAAACAATAGGGTGCATCCCCTGAAACATCGAGAGCGACTTGACTATGTCCTTTTGTCACAATGGTGTCCTGTGGAAGATCTCTGTTCGTCCCAAGCACGTTCTGTATTATCCTCAGGATGACAGTGCAACATTAGCCATCGAGCTCCACTTCGTAGCCTGAGCAAAACTGATGTGACTCAACCAAAACACGTAGGCCACTGCCAGTGGTTACAGTCATATTATTTGCCAGTAGGCGGATGGCAGTCAACAAGGTGAATATCGGCTGATACCGATATGCGGCCGATAAACTATATGATTAAACACTAACAAACGAGCTTATGAATTGGACAAGACATTTGGTGCCGGCTTCAATGATTCTACATTTTTTGGTCGCGACCAAAAAGGTGCTGAGGTTTGATAACCAGCCCTTCATTTAGCAGCGGATGGACAGACAGGTTTAAGTGTTGACAAACAGTATATAATCGTCGTATGTGTGAGAGACAAAGAAGTATGAAAGAGTCAGACTGTGTGTATGTGTGTGTGTCACTTGTGGTTTGGTCAGAGCCGAACTCTAATAAAGCCTTGCCCTCTGGTTCCTACGGTGACAGAGTGCATCATCACGCCAGCTCGTATCACACTCACATACACAAATACTAACGCACTCATACACACTCACACACACACACATCATGCCAGCTTGCATTACACACAAACCATGGCCTAAAAAGCTCCTGCAATATTATTGTCACGCACACGCACACAAACACACACACACGGATCAGACTTAAGACTGAATTCATACAACTGTCTTAAACCTGTAATGGTCCACTTGTAAAATGTCTCTTTCGTTGTTTTAACCCATCACACACACACACGCACACACACACACACACACACACACACGCTCACTCTAAGTAATAGTGACAGGTGAAGCTTCAGGCGTTAAGGAACTACAGAAGACCTACTACCACTGTTGGCTCTCGATACAACTGAGACACACGTTTGCACGCTCATACACACACTCCTCTCGTGCTCTGGAGGTCAGATGTCCTCCAGTTAGCTCCGCTGTGATGTCAGCAGCAGTTTGTGAAAAGTAAACTTTATTGACAAGGTTGCTGACGATGGACAACAAAGAAGAACATGCCTAGTGGGCGCCAGTCACCAACAAAATATCTGTCTGTCCGCTTCCTGTCTGTCTGTCTCTCTTTATGTTTTTCTTATTGTTTGTTCACTACATCATAAATCTTAAATGGAGTTCTCTTTTAAGTTCTAATATCAGTGAAGAAAGTGAGTGACAGTGAAAACAAATTAATCACGCAGACGGGTTAGGTCAGACAACCACACACACACACACACACACACACACACACACACACACACACACACATTTGAAGTCTTCCCACTGTTGATTTGTTTTGTTATTATCATTTACATTTGACCCACAAAAATGAGAAATGATGAGAGGGTTCACACGTGATTAATAATAAAACAGATGATGACAAAAACCCATCGCAAAACAACGCCATTGATGATTTGTTAGATTTTTTTAGGTCAACTGTACAAATGACAACTGATGGAACAAAAAAAATAATAATAAAAGAAGAAAAAAATCAAACGCGTGAACCCGTTCCAGCTCTTGTTTCCTCTGGAGTCACATGATGACCCACTTCCATTATTTACTGTTTTATGTGTATTATTTATCCTTTAGATATTCAATAGCTTTTAAAGTAACACACAAACATGTATTCAAGTCAACACACAGGCTGCAAGCAGACTAACCCACGGTTTTCTTTGCGTGAATAAATTTCTCTTTGTGACTTTTTTGCTTTATTTCTTCATTTGTTTGTTTGTTAATCATCAAGTTGTTTACTTTGTTTATTTGATGGCCTTGCGAGCTGACATGTTGTTGACGTTGTTGGTTTTCTGAAGTCACTTCAACATTCATTATCTGGATTCAACTCTGTCTGCATGTGTGTTTGTGTGTGTGTGTTTCTGCGTTTGCATGTGCTGTCAAACTACAGTGTTTCATCTGTTGCAAAAAAGACACTTCCCAGCCTGCACTTCTCTGACAGCCATACTCAACACACACACACACACACACACAAAAAAAAAATGCAAACACAAACACACACAAAGAGGAAAAGAGGCGACAGCAAAGCAAAATATAGATATTAAAGGAACAGCATGTGCAGTAACACACATGCATTCACATATAATTTAGATAATTCTTTGATATGATATGATTGAAGCTGGACTGCAAAAAAAATTACATTTTTCCATATCTTCATACAGATAGCAATATCGCCTGGTGGTGGGTTTGAGAATGTGGCTGAGAGAGATAAAATCCGTATGAATTACTGTATGTGAGATAGACCCCAGTATATGTGTGTGTGTGTTTGTGTGTGTGTGTGTGTGGAGTGTTTGCGATTATAATTCATGTGTCGATGTGTGTGTGTGTGTGTGTGTATGTGTCAAGTAGATAAATCTTTGATGCAGCGTGTTTTAAGGTTGTGTGTGTTGTGTTTTCGACTTGTCAATCACAGATGCGTGACAGATAGCTCTGATCTAACTGACTGGCCCTGAACCATCACACATCCATCACATTTACGTGCAAGTACACACGCACGGTATTTATTTGCAGAGAGCATCAGAGGACGTGGTACACAGCTGAATTACAAGACATATGGCGAATGAAAACTACAGTGTATGCAATCAAATTATGTAATTCTAAAAAAAAGCCAGTGCTTATTCAGTCACTTTTATCGTTTGGGTTACACATGTAGAATATTCTAATGACACCTTTTATGAAATACAGTCACGTCCAAGTATGTAAAGATGATTATCCCTGCTAAATCTATACCAATCAAAAATGAGGAGTAGTTCATGTAAAGAGAAGCAGACCAATTAAAGAAAGACTTGGAAAACTTGACTTTACACTGGGATACACACACCAAATGACAGTCATGATCAGAACCCTTGATCCCAAGGGTAAAATGCGCAAATCTATATGTATACGCGGCCCCTTTAGACATACACCCCAGTAGGCTTGGGTGGTATCTATTTTTTCATACCTTCATACCTCACTGGAATGTATTGGGGTGTACAGTATATAAACATATTTATGTGTGGCGCATTTGTGTGGCTGACTCACATGAACAATATTGTTTTAATGGGAGGCACCTCACGTGAGGTTTTCCAGACTCGGGAGAGATTATGTATTTCATCTGGCCAGGGGATGCCTCGGGATCCCTCAGGAGGAGCTGAGGAGAGGGACATCTGGAGTATTTTGCTCAGCCTGCTGCTGTCGTGACCTAGCCCCGGACAAGTGGATGAAAATGGATAGATGGATGCAATATTATTGTAACTAAGACATTCACTAAAAAAATGTTTTTCTTTCTACCTGGATAGATTATCACCTACGATGCTATTAGCATTAGTCTCACTTTAGCATTTCCTAATTGTACACAGAGTTGAGCAGAAAGTCTCTAATGCTGCAGCTTGACCGGCTGTCTTGATGTGAGCAGCATTTAAATTTTTGAATTGTCATGCCCTTTTGTTGCACCGCTAGCTTCGTCCGCATAGTAGGTATCCAAGTATGGTGTGTAAAGCGAATCACTTGCTTCCCATACACAATGAATGAGAGCGAATTTCTGGTCATGTATAGTAAGGCTGCGCTGTAATGAATAAACTCACAAAATGACAAAACAGATATTCTTACCCGCATTTCACGATACTAAACAGAGAAATACAATTGTACATCTTTTAAATTCAGATTTCTCTTTGACTCTGCGAAGACTTTATTACCTTGTTTACTCGCTGTAAAACACACTTCATTTAAACTCAACAGAGACAAAATAAAACTTACCCACAATGTCTTAGTTAGTCATGTTAGTCATCTGGTTAGTTAGTCTTACTCTGGTTTGGTTGAAATAAATCCTTAATTCACCAAGTTAGATTGAAAATATGTTGTTTTCCCAGTCGTTTGTCTCTACTGTTTCGGCTGTTTACAGTCCTATAACGTTATCCCCACTACTCTCAGTCACCGTGCTCAATATTTAGGTTTCAGTTGTCAATTGTTTGGAGAAATCACGTGCAGTAAATAAATGGTGCCATTGTATGTGTCTGCAACCCAAACTCATTTCATAGTCATCGCATACGACTCGTCGCGCTTGGGCAGTGACTTCCAGCGACAGACACCGTCAAAAAAAGCCATCCTTCATGTTGGCATGATATGAGGCCAGTCACTGTTACTGTTTAGCGGTGTACAGCGGCATCAGTGGGAAATGTGGCTGGACAATAACATAAGTTAACCACTGACTTTCACCAGGGTTCGTGTGTGTTCACCGTTTGAATGTAAAGGCAAACCGTCTTGTTTTCTTCTAAAACTAACCACGTGCTTTTGTTGCCTAAACCTAACCACGTGCGTAGAGGATTTCTTAAAACTTAGTGCAGTTTTTGTTGTGACAAAGCTGTAGTACACTTGTGGTTAGGTTTAGCCACCAAACATACCTGGTTATGTTAAGCAAAAAATCATGTACTGGCTTTTGGCTTATTTATTTGTCACCACAAACACCCACTTTTCTTGTTTGTTTGTCTTGAACAGTGGTCTGCTGCTTGGCAGGTATCTCTTCAAGGTCTAATGCCATCCACCACCCCCTCCTCCAACCAATGAGAAACTTAGCTCATATATATATGTATAATCTGGACTACATCTCTTTAGAAGTGTTCATATGATGCATATGAATCATACCAATGAAACATATCCATGGTTCACAGAAATGTACGTCATCATTTCAATCTGGCAACCGGGCTGCAATCTGACGAGGTCGGGCTGAGTAACATTTTTGTTGCTTTTGACATGACACAAGTCACTTTGGGCAAAAGCAGTCAACCTATCATGTTATCGTCCTCTGTTTGTGTACTGATTGACCTTATGTAGCAGAAATCGCTCTCTAATAACATTAGATGATGAAACCAATGAGAAAATTTTATTAGAGGATTTATTTTAATGGCTCAATAAGTGTTAAAATCTATCACAGATGCAGCCTGTGAGAGAAGAAACACTCTTCCCCCCTCATTTCATTACTTTTAGATTCAGCTCTTTTACAAGATGCAAAGTATCACATTAGCATTGTGACTCTTTCCAGAAATATCTATTTTTTGAATTAGGCTGTAAGGAACATTTACATAGCAGACACCTATGTCTGAAAGACAAAAATGCTCTCCTTAAACAGATAGATGAAGCCGGCAAATTTACATATCCCATGTGTGAAAAGGGCTCAAAGTATCGGCCATTACGGTAGACGCTTTCTGAAGCTGCTTTCCTTACAGTTTCTTGTTTTGAAGGTGGAATGCATTTGATGTGAAGCAGCTGCAAAAGGCATGTTTGCATCAATATTAAGTTCATTATAACTCCCACAACACACAGCAAAGGGAATGTCAATGCGGGAAACAACTTGGCTACTAGTTTAGATGAAAGTTACTGTATAAATCTTGTTATGTGAAGTGTCTTTGAGTATTCAGAACAGGGCTCTATGAATAAAATGTAGTATTAAGATAAGTTTAGTAAGAACAGGAATATAGGAATGAAACAAAACTCCAAACAACATCAGCAACTGAGAACTAAAAGACAATGGGTCTCAAAATAGTGCTTATTCTCTGGTCTCTTGCATGACCACAAATGATGCGCTAATTAGTTCACCATTACATTCACATTCACACATTTCTGTTGTCACAATATTGCAGGTCAGTGCAATTTCCACTTGTGAGGGTGTCCCTAATAATCTGTGCCATTAGTATAGTTATGATAGTTTACTGGAAGTGTGTTTAAAATGATAATTTGAGTTCACAAAGGTCACATTAGCTGTTACACTAACGAGGTTTTATGCCACAGGGACCACAGCGTGTTGTTCCCTGTGCCACTGCCCTCTTCTGTTTTGCTGTGGCCCATTTTCAGTGTGTTTCATTCATCTCCTGAGACTCTTTGAAACCTTCTTTTATGATCTTGTTCATTGTTTTCTCTCCTCAGAGCCTCCGCACCCCATCGCCCCACCCCAACTGCTAGGCGTTGGCCCCACATATCTGCTCATTCAGCTGAATGCTAACTCCATATTTGGTGATGGACCTATTATACTGAAAGAGGTATGTTCAGCATGAGATGTATGTTTTCTAAGCAATAACTTGTGTGTTACAACATTGTATGAAGCCACTGTAAATCATGTTGAATAAACTTTTATTTTGCATTAGTGGCAATAAATGACCATAACAGTTACCATTGATTCTTTAACGGGAATGCAGGAAAATGGAATGACTTTTAATGACATATGCCAAAGGAATAGTTGTATATTTTGTATATATATGTATATATATTATATTGGGGGCAGCTCAGTCCATAGGGACTTGGGTTGGGAACCGGAGGGTCGCCTGTTCAAGTCCCTGTCCGGACCAAAATATGGAGTGTGGACTAGTAGCTGGAGAGGTGCCAGTTCACCTCTTGGGCACTGCCGAGGTGCCCCTGAGCAAGAGAGGTGCCAGTTCACCTCTTGGGCACTGCCGAGGTGCCCCTGAGCAAGGCACCGAACCCCTCAACCGCTTGGAGTGCCTGTCATGGGCAGCCCACTCTGACATCTCTCCACTTTGTGCATGTATAGGTCCAGTTTGTGCATGTGTGTGTTTGGACCTGTGTGTAATTGACAAACAGAGTGAAAAATTGAATTTCCCCTCGGGGATTAATAAAGTATGTAAAATTAAAAATTAAATTAAAATTAAAAATATTTACCATTTCTAGTAGTGGGAAGTATGTTTATGCATATGCTTTTGCTGTGTTAACATGGGGTCATATTTGCAAGAACTGACCGTATTAATGCCCCCCTGATGTGGTAATTCATGACTTCGTTTACATGACTTCCCACTTGGTAAACACCAGTTCCATTTGAACTCTGCATCTTAGCACCAGCGACCAGCAAAATGCTAGTAGAATAATAAAGTGGTTTTTCTACTAGATTTGCTTCAGTCACCGGCTCAAAACACAATGGTAATCTCTTGACTGTTGACTATTTTGAAATTCATTAACCACAAGACAGGTTGGCAAAAAAGTTAATTCCCAGCCTTGGTGGTTAGCTTAGCACAAATGCTAGAAGCACGGGGAAAGAGCTAGCCTGGCTTCTACCAAAGTTAATGTATGTGCAAATTAAACAAATGAGTTATAACATGTTAAGTAGTCAAATTCAGAGGTTCATGTGGTTGTTGGATTTTTTTTTTTTTACTTTGAATGGAGCCAAGCAAGTTGTTACGCCCTATTTCTAGGTTTTTTGCTAAGCTCGTTAAGTGTTATTGATTTCCTCTGCTTACGCTTGCCAAGAAGTGTCTTCATGTGATCCTGATGTGTGGGTTTGTCCGGTGTTTTCATGACAACTAGTTAAATGTGTGGTTCAGCATTTTGGGAAATAAATGTAGTTGAGATTAGAAACAGTAAATAAGGATACCGTAGCCAGTTAGCTTAACATAGCACAAAGTCTGGAAAAAGCTAGCCTTGCTTTTTTCAAAGTAAGTGTATGTACAGATTAAACAAATGAGATATAACATTTTAATTAGTCAAATTTAGGGTGCAGGTAGGTGCCTGATTTTTAATTATTATTTATTTTTTTACTTTCAATGGAGCTAAGCTAGCTGTCACCCTGTTTCTAGTCTTAATGCCAAGCTAAGCTAAGCTAAGCTAATTGTCTCCAGGTTTGAACCTTATATTCACTGTACAGACATGTGAGTGATATTGATTTTCTCTTCTTACACTTGCCAACAAAGATATTTGCAAACTCTCAAACTACTTCTACTATTTAGCCTAACTTGTGGCAGAGAATTAAATGAGAGATTGCTTTACAGTAAATGTTAAGCTATCGTAGCCTAGCTTAGCCTAGCACAACGACTGGAGACCAGAGGAAACAGCTAGCCTGGCACTATTCTATGATAATCTTGTTAACTAATCTGTACAGAAAAAAAAACAAAGTGTAAAAATGACTGTTACGTTATGGATCTTTTCTTGGCCGGGGTCTGTAAATTCCTGGAGTCTCTCAAGGAGGTTAAAAAGAAGTCTCTGCATCATATCATTGGGGTGCAACACGCACACATTTCACACACTATTTCTAGCTAACTATCAAACTTTACTTCAACATGGTTGAGTAAGTTTATTTCCCACTCTATGTATGTCTAAAAGTTGATGATATTTTCAATTTGTAGTTTGACATTTACCGTCTGTTGATACTGAGCATAAAGATTAATACTGAATATGTAATACTTGATTTTTCTCCTTTAGGTTGAGTACCGCATGACATCAGGCAGCTGGACGGAGACTCATGCCGTGAACTCTCCCAACTACAAGTTGTGGCATCTTGACCCGGACACAGAGTACGAGATCCGAGTGTTACTGACCAGACCAGGAGAGGGAGGGACAGGCAAACCTGGGCCACCACTCATTACCCGGACCAAATGTGCTGGTAGGACATATTACTGTACAAGTATTAAAAACTGATCAATTTTGTGATCACCAGAAGGAAAACAACCATCAACAAGAGCAAAAATAAATTAATCACTGTTAATATCAGCTGTAATCTTCAATTCTTAGAAATTTTCCATTAAGCAACTTAATATTTAAACTATTTTCTTCTCACTTTACTTGTAATAAATTCCATGAAGGTAGATCATAAACATAAATGTCTACCTAGAACTTGATAAACTGTAAGACAAAGGTACCTAACTTGACTTTAGCCAGGTCTGCGTGTGCACACAGCTTTTTCTGCCTGTCTGATTATCTATCGATCAGTCCATCTACTGTTGTTCTTTTTTGGTCTTGGTATCTATATTTTAGTTGTTGGAGTGATATTTATACTATGAGCAGGCAGGGAGAGGGGCGGAGAGGTGTAGCGAGGGATAGAATTGGAGAAGAAAGGAGGGGAGAGCCTGAGTCAGTCCGTGGTTGCTCAGTGATCTGAGAGAAAGCGTGATTAAAATACTGGAGGCTCTCTCCACCTTTCTCTTGTTTTATCAGGCTTTTTCTTTCCTTCTCTCACTTCATTCCTGCTTTCCCGCTGCCACTCGTCCTTTCTCTCTTATCTCCCATTCCTCCCTCTATATATCTCTCTTCCTACTTCGTTCCTTCTCGCTGCACCCCCCCCCCCCCTCATTGCTTCTCTCTCCCCATCTCTTTCTCTCTCTGTGGATCAATAGACGGAGGGCAGAAACACTGTCTGACATTTGTAGAAATAAACGACTGAAATATAAACACAGCTAGCCTGGGGGAGAGAGACGGAGCGAGTGAGGGAGGGTTGATATGCGAAAGAAAGAGACAGAAAGAAAAGCAGTGAGCTTGAATGAGAAACAGAATCAAGGAGTGATGGAGAGATGATGAAAAACAATAAGGCTGGAAAAGAAAGAGGGGAGAGAATAGGAGCGGTGCGGAGAGAGAGAGAGCGCGAGAGGCGAGAGAATGATGAAACTGGAGGATGAAAATGAAAGAGAGATGAAAACTCATAACCACGGGGCCTGACTGATGTCTGCCAACCTGTGTGTGTATGTGTGAATGAATCTGTATGGGCGTGTGTGTGTTTATTGACAAAGAGGAAGTCATAGACTTGTTCAGGCGACTCGTGTATTGAACAGTTTCCTGTTTGACAGGAAAAGGAAATTAATCTTCCTCTCCTCACTCACACGGGAACACATTTGAGTTAAAGACGATAACTCATTGTAATCCACATAATGTGTTGATATCAGACCAAAGCAGGAAAATAGGGTTATGAGTTTAGAGAATTGCATCAAGTCATTATGTCTATCTGAATAATTTTTGTCCACTGACTAGACAGTGAAGAGACAAAATCTTCAATCTTCTTCAGAGGGATTTCTACTCTAATGCATTTCAGACTCTACCACTGAACAATTGGCCTAATGGACATGTTATCTAGTGTTATATTCAGTTTTAAATATATATTTGTAAAGGAAATGCAAAAACGTTGCTATTTAGGTGAGACTAAATATCATGAGAGGTATTATATTATCACCATAATTCACAATACAATATTAGTGCGATTTTAAAGGTGTTGCGATATGCTGAGTATTGAGATAAAATATATTGTGATATATTGTGATTTATTACCTTTTTTCAACTGTAAATTATGTCGCCAAACAAAAACTTTAAAAAAAATAGCTAAAACAAAAATAAAGTTTTTAGTCTGCTCATCTCACTTCAGTCATTTTATTGCAGCAAAATGTATCTAGTTAACTGAAAAAGTAACCAATTATATCACTCTAGTAGGCAACCAAATGTTTATATTTGTAACATTAATAATTTATACAATAAAATTTTGATACTTGGCATCTGTGTAATGATACGATATTGCCACAAAAAAATATAGCAATGCTATGCTGTATCGATTTTTTTCCCACCTCTAGTAAGAGACATAAAAATTGGCTCACAGCCGAGTGCTGTTGGTTATAGCTGAGTGCAGTAACCTTCTGGATTCTCTGAGGGTTGCGTATAACGTGTTTTTGGAGCCAGATATAACAAGTCGACGTCAGCCGTCACTTGTCACAGCAGCAAAACCACAGGTGAAATTGATAACATTAACGACGGCTCAGTTCCATTAAGAATGCCAGCAAGCTGTTCCAGTGAGCCAGCATGCACGATACCAGCACCTCCCCTGAATGAAATGCAGCTATCATTAATGCCATTAAATACACCTATGCTTTCCTGCTACGACATGTCAAAATGTCTGCCGTGAAAAAGGTCTATGTTGGGCCGTCGGTGAGCATTTGGTGCCATAGCACAAGCACAACTTTTTGGTGGAGACAGTCAGCCCTGGTTGCCACTAGTTCTTCATGTTGGTTTGGTGTGTCTGGGCCCTTTGAGGGGCTGGTAGGCAGATTTTGTTACCTTAGTTAAGAGTCAGGCTGGTTGTTTCTAGTCTTTATGCTAAGATAATGTAACCAGATGCTGGTTTTATAACTCAAATAACAATCAGCAAGACAGTTAAAATGTGCATTTCCCTCAATGTCAAACCTTTCTTTAAAAAATAAAACTTTTTTTAACCTCATATAAGTGTAAAAACATAGTTCTACACTGACTAATTTACATTAATTAGAGCACATGAAGTCCAAGTTCTGGAAACAATGCTATTCAAATCGGACACAATTCCTTAAATAAAATGACCATTCAACATAGGTAGACATAACTAGATATTAAAATAGAATAAATAATAATAAGCCTGCATCATACTTTCTGCATCCACAAATGTACGCTTTGGTCCGTGTGACATAAATGTCATTATCCGCCCAAGTCTGCGAGGGTCCACTCCAATGTGGACGTCCACATGCAGCCCAAAATTTATGACCGTTTGGACTGTACACATAGCAAGTGCTAGAGTTACAAAACATTATCTTGTATTCCAAACTCCAGTCCCTGGTCATATTTGAGCAGTCACACTTTATATTTCACTTTTTGCGTTTTTCATGTTGGGTTTCATCTCTTCTTGCTGTTCTAAGGTCGCCAATATCTCTCCTAATGCTACTTCCTCTTCTTGACTTTTATGGCAGTTGGCGAACAAAGTAAAGGTACATTACTGCCGCCAACTGTTATGGAGTGTGGATGGGTGAAACACATGGTGGATGTGTACCCTCAGTTTTAGTATGAATGGAGCGGCGTGTGTGTGTCCACCTATGGTGTCCACGCAAAGAATGCTTAGCCTTTACTGGGATGTTCTTGTTGTGACTTTATTATTATTGTAGTGATATCTTCCCACCTGTTGTTCTCTCTTTGTTTTCAGTGTGATTAAGGTCATTCAACCTCACACACATACACAAACACACTTGTATTGACATAAATATATTAGCTCTCACACAAACACACACACTTGGAGATGGAGTTTTGTGTGTTTGTGTTTGTTGAGACACACACACACACGGGGCAGAAATGTTATTTAAATGGTAATGATTCCTTTGCTTTTTCTGTTTGGTTAGGTTTGTCTGATCCCACCACCTGTAGTTTACTGAATATTTAGCACAATGCAAAACAATGAAGATGTGCACACACACACACTCACACAGAGAGATGTGTGAACAGACACCAGGCATAAACCCAAGCATGTCACAACACAAAACACTGTTTAATTAAAAACCAATAAAGTTAATAAGATACGGAGCAGAAATCACACACACTGCAGAGCAATTGATATGATAAGAGGGGGATTTCATCTCTTCCTCTCCTCTCTTCTTCTCATCTCTTCTTCTTCTACACATTTTTTTATTTCTCTTGTATCTCTACCTCTTTCTGGTGCTCCCTCTGTCTCTCCTTCGCTCCCACTCCTCTCGATTTTTCTTCTGTGGTGATTCATTGCTCTTGTCAGAAGGGTGAAAAATAATCAACTTGAAGTGAAGAGTTAGTGAGTGTGTGTGTTGTGTGCACGTGTGTGTATGTGTGTGTGAGAGAAGAAGGTGATGAAGTAGCTTTTAATCCAAATCCTGAATTTTCTGCTGAAAACCTCTTGGTCATGGCAGGTTACACACACTCACACACACAATCACACATGGACACACACTAACAGGCATGAGCACACACAGAAGAGAGACACACTAAGCGGTATCGAGATGGGGAGAAATGTACGAACACACACACAGTTCAGAGAGTCACAGTATTTCTCGTATGTTGCACAAACTCAGCATCACTTGGATTAATGGAAGAATGGAATCACAAAACACACATTTCCAGACACACAAGCGCAGATGTTGTAGGAATCACACACAATATATCACATGTGCTTCTTTATATATGTGAAAACGCACGCACATGCACACACAGTCAGCAGTGCTACGCTTTAAGGGTCAGGCCCTTGAAATAGCAGTGAGGAGACTTACAGACACTGTACTGTCTGCTGTGTGTGTGCATGTGTGTTTGGCAGTTTGTGGCAAATTTTAATGGTTTTTCTTGGATGATTTTCTGCCTTTTATCGACCAACACATCCTCAGACTATAGTTCCTATGATATCCTACGAAAATGCACACACAACGGTTTTTATGATATCCTATGATCTAGCAATTGACTTAATGTACTCAATGTTAAGTTACGTGCTTAACGCAAAGTTATGTTAGGTTAAGGAAAAGAAACATGGTGACGACATACCATAGAATGACTCAAAGTTCACACAGTTCCAAACACCAGTCTCCCGGGGAAAGTCCTGTGTTTTGTGACCCATCCGCCACCCCAGCCTACCTCCTCACTGGAACCACTTCCTTCTTCACTCCAGTTAGTGTGTTGGTCACATGATCGCAGCCTTCCAAAATACATAGGTTATACACCAATTACTGGCGCGTGATTATGTGGGATATGTACAAATTCTGGTGTATTAGGGACGAAAATCCTTTAACACTATTGTGTATAAATCTCAAAAAGAAAATGTGTGGGGAAGCTAAAAACTGAAAGAGCAAATTGTGACAGTTTCTCAAAAGGAAAAATAGTCCAGTAAATAAAAAATGGCCGCAATATTAAGAGTTCTGGTCGTAAACTAAATCTGGCTTCCAACGTTCTAATAAGAGCAAGGAGATTTTTTTCATATAGCCCATTTCATACCCTAACTCACTAAAGTGATTAAGAATCTCTGCAGTATTTGAGGGATCAGTGTGATTGCGCTCCTACAGACTGGGGGCATGAGGAATAAACAACACGAAAATGCAAAATACTTGAAACTACTCATACTGGCAGAGCTGCAAATTTGCAACAGCTACGGGATTGACCTAGAGCAGCATCTTGCGGTCTGTCTGAGGTATGTTGTTGTATAGCTCAAGCTACTGTATTTTATTGAGTTTACTTTTAGCAAATAGCTCTCCGTGAACTCGAGTTCCCTCTGGTAAACAGTTATGCAGCGTATATGTCTAGAGCTTTTATTGTGAAAGGTAAGAATAGAAGGAGTGGATTTGGCATACCCTGCCTTTGTCGAGGTTGAAAGGAGTAATAAAGTTTGTCGGCTTGGTTTGGACTATGGTGCCACCATGTCGTTGTTTTATAATCCTCATAAACTTGAATTTGAATTTAAATTTTATTAGCACACACAATGTGATAAAATCAAGTATATGAAATTGAACATGGCAGGAATTGTGCAGGAGTGGTAAGAAACCAGAAGCAGCTTATTTGCACATTGGAAAAGATTATATTTTAAATGAAGATATTGAGAAACCTTTTATTGCCAAAGACTTTTCTGAGAAGTTCGTTTTTTATCATTTTATTTTAAATAGAGGTAGGTTGTCTTTAACCATTTAGTCACATAAATAGGCACAACATGATGGTTGGTGTCTTTATTCGCGGTGCGAAAGCTCGATAATTTGACCTGAATCGGTAAAAAATTGATGTTGCTTTTTCGCAGTATTATATTTATGTTCTTTGTAAAAGTAGCCACTCGTGGAAAAAAAACAACAGTTTCCAAAAAAATATATTGACCTGCAAATGAACTGCAGGAAAAAAAACGCCCCTGATGGGTGAAGGCCTGTGATGACGGGAGTCTTTAAATGTGGTTTTGTGCATCTTGTTTGCATTTATTTCTCATATCCTTAGGGGTTTGTTGAATGACTCTCATCTTGTTGCTTTTACCAACCAGCTTTTTTGGACTATAAATGTATTTGAATGTTTTTACTTCATTCATTTATTTTGCTGAGCTTGTTGATTTTTGACAAATCCCACCACTTAACGATAGCTACACAATTTTTTTGAAACTCTAATTTCATACACTCAGAATCAAATTTCACGTAGCCTACAAGTGCAAACTGAATGAATGCTGCAGTGCAAATGTGCACCTTTCATGTGCTTAAAACCGGCCCGGAGAGAGACAGAGGCATGCAGAGAGAAAATGAGAATTAGAGACAGAATGAATAACTGGAGTTTCATTTGTCTTCCTCATGACAGTGGAAGGATTACCAGGAACTAATTGGACAGATTAACTTGGATTTAGCTGCATCTCCTGTCAACCTTTTCTGTTTTCCCCCTCCTTTCCTCTCCCCTTTTCCTTACCTCTTTTCTTCTCTGCTTTTTTTAAGCTGCTTTTTCCTGCTCTGTGGTCTTTTTACTGTATATTTCTTGGCTCTTCCTAATGCTTCATGTGGAGGGACAGGTTTTTTCCCCGCCCTTAGTGTAGTTCTATTTCATTTAGTTTCATTTCCTTTCCTTTTGTTTTCCGTTCTTTAATTCCAACCTCTGGATTCAGCTGATATGAAGCTTGCCGTCCTTGGTGTTATTGTTGGTGTTTATTGGTATTGTTGTTGTTTTCAAAGCTCCATCTGTGGAGAACAAAGCCTTTTAGTTCCAACATGAATCCAGCCGTTTGTACGTCTACCGGAGGAGGGGAAAGGGACAAGGCAGCCTCTGTGGTTTACCGCTGGACCTGGTCCCGCTTGACTCTGGCCACGTTCCAAACTAGTTATCGTCTCTCCCCGTTCCTCCTCTCTGTCTCTTTCTTTCCCTCCCTCATCTTTCTCTCTCTGCCTCCTGTATCTGTCCCTCGCTCCCTCCAGCCCCAGTTTCATTTTTCCACGCATTGCTTTGTTTTCACACCTTTCTTTACTCATTTTCTGTGCTACTCTCTTTGCCCTCCTCTCTTTTGCTTTCTTTCTTTCTCCCCTCACCCTGCTCTCTACCCTCTTTCACTAACTACAGTAAATAGACGGAGATAACCAGCGGTGCATTGTGGGTCAGAAAGGGAATGAGGTTTTAAAATGCAGGTGTATGTGTGTGTGTGTGTGTGTGTGTGTGTGTGTGTGTGTGTGTGTGTGTGTATGTGTGAGTGAGACAGGCTGCTAGTCATATATTTTGTTTTAATTCCATGTTGAAGACGGTCTCACTGTGAGGCAGCGTTAGCATCAGGAGACCCTGGAATCAATACAATTTATTACACTGCCCTAACTCTGCGAGTGTGTGTGTGTGTCCTAATAGCCAGGTTTATGGTGAGGATCACAGGTATTGATTTAAACAGGGAGACAGACAGAGAGGGAGGAAGAGGCCGAGACAAGTGAGGAAGAGACAGAAATAGAGGGAGAGACAGGCAGAGAAAGCAATAGGTCTTCCTCTCGCTCTATTTAAATGTCAACCATCCAATAACAGGTTGAAGCAAAAATGAAATGCTCTGACCCCTCAGCTATTAACACACACACAAACACACACACGTACACACACAGTTGAGCGATAATATTTGCTCAGCAGACAATTACCTGCCCGGGTGTCTTCACAACCTCTCTTCCTCTCTGTCTTTTTTTCTGTTTTTCTCATTTTCTCTCACATGTCTGTATGTCTCTTTATTAGTGAGCTATTTACATCTAAATGACTTAGCAAACCTCAACATGTTTGTATTTCGCTTACAGCCCACTGTGTGTGTGTGTGTGTGTGTGTGTGTGTCTGTGTGTACAAGAGTTGTGTTTGTCCTTGACGATGCATTCTTATTATGAGAAGTTTTATTGAGACGAGCACACACACATAAACACACACCTATACATGCTCTGCCCAGATTTAATCTTGATTCTGTCACAACCTGAAGCGCATGTGTGTGTGTATTTGGGTAATAATCTAGTGTGAGAGTGTGTGTGTGTGTGTGTGTGTGTGTGTGTGTGTGTGTGTGTGTGCGCGCGCGCGCGCATGTGTGTGTGCGTGTGTGTGAGTGACAGGCAGATAATGGGTTGTCAGAAGAAGCGACAAGTTTGTGTCCTTGTGTTGTCTCCTCTGAGGGAGGAAGACCCAGAGAAAAACAGAGAGCGAGACAAGGAGGGGTTGGGGAGAGACTTGCGTCTCTATTTAAGGTGAGCTGTTTTTATTAAAAACTCCTGGAAGGACATAAGGAAGCAGGTGGGTTACAGAGTGAGAGGAGAAAGGATCAACAGGTGATGGAACAACTATCACTGGGAATGAAGTCAGTTTATGACAAGGAACAGTAAACAAAACTTTCAATTAAATTTGTTCTGGCTGTCCGGCATAGATTCCACTTTCGTCTGGGGATGTCCAGAGCCAATCTGCAAGATCAGCATCAGAGTTAATCACAGCATATTTGTCTTTGCCTGCATTGAGCCTGTTCAAACAGATGACTTTTTTTCATGATAACCTATTATGCTTTCAGCTTTCAAAAATATCAAATCATCTGTTAACTGAAAAAACTTCTCTTCAGCTTGGCTCATGGTTTCCTCACTACAGTTGTGGAGTGCAACTAAATACATTTACTCAAGTACTGTTAGAAGTTGAGGCACTCAAGCATTTTAATTTGTCACTTTATGTTTTATACTTCTACTCCACCAGATCTCAGAGGGAAATGTTGTACTTGGAACTTTACTACATTTATCTGACTTTTATCTGATTGTATAAAGAGTGCTGCAGAGATGACGCCAGCCCAGAAGTTAGCATCACCCTGGTTCCCTCGACAAAAAAACAATTCGATTTTTCCATTGGATGTTTGGATAAGCTCTTAAGCAAACAAAAGTTTATGGTACCCTCAAAATCAGCCACAACTCAGCCCTGAGCAAGAGTGATCGTTCTCTATTGACCACTCAATGGACTGTCGTGTTTCTAGCTCCACCTTTTAGTACCTGATCAGTGTGCTAGGTACCCCAACAGAGTGGTGACCAAAAATGGGGACAATAAGGAACAGTTCCATTGGTACCATCCACAACTTTTTACAGTGGAAACTGAAAAAATTCAGATTGAAATGAACTCACAGGCAGCTCTTATTTATATTCAGTCCTCATTCAGTGTCCCAAAAAAGACAGAAAACTACACATATTTTGCTTTATTTTCATTCCTTAGTAATATAGAACAATGTGTAGCTGCTAAACGTGATATCTGTCCTACAGAAAATGGCAGCTCCTCCAGGTAGACCTCCTGCTTAACTGTTGAATGGTTGGAGAAGCATGAGTTAATTTAACATTCATGAGACTGTAGTGCCTGAAAAAAACTGGACTGATATGAGCAGGCAGGAAGCAGACGAGGAAAGGTTTGGTTTTGTGTTTTGCGGTCTCGCTTGTGAATGTGCGAGTGTGTCTGTGTGGAGGTGGGTGGGTTCGGCGGGGGGTTATTGATCCAGTTAAATGAGCCAGTTAAGGTAATTAAAGCCCTGGGCAGGCTGGAGAGAAGGTAGATTATATTGACAATAACAGTTCTGAATTCACATAAAAGATGGAAACCAAAGACGTGCCTTTTAGAAGTTATTGCATTTGAGAAATGGTTGAATGGCAGCAAGGAGCAGGAATAGATGTTCGTAAACCCCCCTTGTTTTATCTTAGGGAAAGTGTTGACTCAGCACTCCTGCTCTTTTTTTTTTTGGCAACACAAAGTGCATTTGCCTCTTGCACACACATTGCAGCATGATTAAAGTAAATATTTTTGAAGTTACCTAAAGTTTTTTCACAGTTTACTGTAAGTCATCAAAGAGAGGATTCTTCCCCGACAGTGTATTTATGATGCTAGAGGCTAACCCAGGTCATATGGTGATAATCTGTTGGGTTACTGAGAAAACTCATGATATTCTTTCCCTGTGTTCTCCTCTGTTTCTCTGCAGAACCTATGCGGACTCCTAAGAGGCTAAAAATTGCTGAGACCAGGTCTCGTCTGATAGCGGTGGATTGGGAGTCGTTGGGCTACAACATCACTCGCTGTCACACCTTCAATGTCACCATCTGCTACCATTATATGACTGCCAACAACCGCAGCAAAGCTGACTGCTTGGACATGGACCCTAAAGGTAATATTCAGTCAACCATAAAGTACAGGCATTGTTACCATTACTTTTACTGCTGTTTTACTGTTTTACATTACAGATGGTGCTATAAAAGAATGTAATATTTAATGTGTTAAGGCTGCATTATGAGTATGTTTCTTAAAGTGAGCTGCTTTTTCACAACCAGTTAATAAAATACCAATACAAATGAAGCGAACTGAGAGCAACTCATGTAGGTGCTGAAATACTGTATAAGAAGAGGATAGTTGTCATCATAGAGTAGTCCAGTGAGAGTGTAACTATGTCTGCGGTGGGATGTTGATTCTCAGTGGGATTATCAGTAGTACCATCAACATTTTCATTTCACAGAAGCCCCTTTCACACATGCACTGCAACCCTGAACATATCTAGACATAACCTGGAGGAGCTGAAAGTTAGAACACAAATGTCCGAACTGGTTGGACCGGACATTAAACGGACTTTACCCTGCTAGCTCCCCAATACAAGGTCTGTGTAATTGAGCATGTAAGTGGGTGTGTTGATTACATTTCCATGATGTAATTGGCGCAAAACCGTAAGAATACAAACACCAACACACCATACTAATGAAAATGTCTAATTGCAGAGATGATGAGATCAAAAGAACTTCTGTCATTAAGGACCATCGCCCTTAATGATGGCAGTTTATGACCAAATTATGAACCGGCTTCATAAACAAAACACTGATTTTTACAGCATACTTTTTGAGTCATGTCCTGCATCCTACATGCTCTACTTAGACATCACCCCTTGCCTAAATCAAACGTAGTATTTCTATCAGGTGAGAACGTGTCTGACATTGACAATCTCCTGTTGTATGCTACATGTGTGAAAAGGTTTGAACATTTAACAGGATGTTTTATAGACCAAACAAACTATTAAATAATATAAAGAATAATAACTGTTTGCATTGTAAGATGTTCTACATTATTGTTTTACAATAAAGCTAAGCTGTTTTTCCTTCTTATTTCCATCTCAGCACCACGCCATGTTGTGGCAAACCTGCCACCCTACACCAACGTCAGTCTGAAGATGATTCTGACCAATCCAGAGGGGCGTAAAGAAAGTGACGAGACTATCATACAAACTGATGAAGATGGTGAGATACACAAAGCACACTTAATTTTTGCAATCTATGTGTTTATTTAATTTATGTGTGTATGTACAGATTGCAGTGCATGCAGGCAGATGGTATCACTAGCTTCTTTAATGTATCCAAGGGTGTGGCCCAGGGATCGATCCTGGGACCACCGCAACTCAGTATATATCAACACAGTCGATTAAAATGTTTCTTGCCTGTTTTGGCAAAAACACTCTTTAAAAAAAGATTTTCAACCTCAACGAGTCTTTGACCTCTGGTTTAGTAAAGGTTAAATGATAAAAAAATAAATGAAAATCTTAAAAAAAACAACAACTTACTCATGTGTATTCATTGTGTGTACTACTATGTTCTCTTTTGAAATAAGTTAGAGTAAAAAGTTAATATTTTCCGGTACTGTGACGCAACAGGCCACTTTTGGGAAGTAGAAGTATGAATATAAAACCACAAAAATATTTCAGGATGTTATGAAAAACAAGGCATGTCATGCCGTTGTTGATGGTATTTTTGGAAAAGCTACAATAAATTAAGAAAACTCTTGAATCTCAACTTTGGTGTACATGTATTGAATAAACATGGTTCAGTAAAGTCACTGCTCTATTTCTTCCAGTTGTTGGTGTGTATTAACCAGGAGCCTCTTTATTTGAAAGACGGAATTTCACTGTAAATTTTATGAGCATTTTATAATTTTGTCTGTGTGTGTGTTTGTTTGTGTGTGTAAACAGTTCCAGGCTCAGTTCCCAGTCAGTCACTGAGAGCCACTCCATTCGAAGACAGAATTCTTCTTTACTGGAAGGAACCGTCTGAACCCAACGGTGTCATCATACAATATGAGGTACTATAAGCAGAAGCAGTGGGAACAGTAATTGTTGCAGGAGCTAAGCTAATCACTCAACTCAGTGGGATATATGTTCACATTTTTTTTCTCTCTGCCCTACCTCAGATCAGCTACAGTGGGTTGCGTTCATTCGACCCTTCGGTGCCTCTCCAGCGACCGGGACTCACAGTGTCTTTGCCCTCCAACGCCACCCATCACCTGTTCTCCCAGCTCCATCCAGGTGTCACGTATCAACTCTCTATACGTGCATCCACCTCCAAAGGATTCGGCCCTGCAACGACACTCAATGTGACCACTAATATTTCAGGTAGAAACTAAGTTTTGATATATTTTATTGTCACACAGTTTTGAGTACGTGATACATGGACACTAATACAGACTCATGCTCCTTCTTCAGCTCCAACAATAGATGAGTATGATGGGTCAGAGGCCTTTCTGAATGAAACTGCAACAACCATCACTGTCCTGCTCAAACCTGCCCAGGCCAAGGGAGCACCTATAAGGTACATGCATACATACACAGCACGTACCCAGACCCAGTATATCTATATACTGGGTCTGGGTATCCCAGAAGTTTTTGTTCATTGTAAGTGTAATAGTGATTTAAAAAAAATTAATAACATGTTTGCATTGTCTTCTTGTCTACAGTGCATACCAGATTGTAGTTGAGGAAGTAAATCCTCAGCGGACCCGTCGTCAAGCTTCCTCTGACTGTTACGAGGTGATTATTAATCAAATACACATGTAGTTGTTTACTAACATATGTTAAGAAGAGTTTCATAGCCACCATTTGGTTCTACACACCATCGGACACTTAGATCCCAAGTCATTTAATACTGACCTTTCATTTGCTTAAAGAAAACAGGTTAAATGACTTACATTTTATTTGTAAGACAGATTTATAGACATGTTTCTTAAATGTGAATAAATCCTTTTTTTCCAGGTCCCAGTTTCCTACCACAGTGCGTCTAGCGGTGGATCTCCATATTATTATGCCGCCCAGCTGTCCCCCAGCAACCTGCCAGAGCCACTCCCCTTCACTGTTGGAGATAACAAGACTTATCAGGCAAGCATTTTTATCCAAGCAACATATTCTGTACACAGTGCAGGTGAACTGAAAAGATAAATTCAGTAGAAATTAGAGTAACCTTAAAATGCAGAAGAATAAGGATGTGCAATAGAAAAAGGTAACAGAAAAGGGGGAAAATATGTCTGGGTTTTTAGGGGTTTTATCCTTAACCATGTTACACTTACATCTTCATGTACTAGAGAGCCCACGGAGAGCAGACAGTGTTCATCCACCAAGGCTGCAAAATCCAAATGTTTAGCAATTTAAATTTTTTGGATCAAGATCTTGGTTTGCATTAAAATCTGGCACATTTTTAATGTGCTAAAGACATGTGCCAGAATTTTTCATTTGAGCGAGTGCAGTGGTTCATGAGAAAATGATAAAAATGTACAAGTTCCTGGATCCTGGATCTGCACAAAGAGAAGAACACAAAATCTCTGTCATGGTCTTGGCCTGTCTTTCCATCAGATTGAATTGAAATCTGTTAAAGGAATAGTTCAGAATTCTTGGAAATGTGCTTATTTGCTTTCTGGCAGAGAGTTAGATAACAAACAGCAAACAGTCTTTTTTTTCTGCGTCTGCTGCCGATGACAGCCGTGGCTGGAGGCATATTGTTTTCAGGTGTCCGTCCATCTGTCCCATCCTTGTGAACACGATATCTGAAGGACTCCTTGAGGGATTTTTTAAAATTTGGCACAAGTATCCACTTTGATGCAAAGATGAGCTGATTAGATTTTGTTGGTCAAAGGTCACTGTGACCTTACATCCATCTCATTCTTGTGAACGTGGTATCTCAAGAACACTTTGAGGGAATTTCTTCAATTTGGCTCAAACGTCCACTTCGACTTAAGGATGCATAGATTAGACTTTAGTAGTTAAAGGTCAAGGTCACTGTGACTTTGCGTTTGTCTCATTTTTTTGAACACCATATCTAAAGGACTCCTTGAGGGATTTTTGAAAATTTGGCACAAATCTCCACTTGGACTCAAGGATGTACTGACTAGACTTTAGTAGTCAAAGGTCAAAGTCACTGTGACTGAACGTTTGTCTCATTCTTGTGAACGTGGTATGCCAAGAACACTTTGAGGGAATTTCTTTAAATTTGGCACAAACGTCCACTTGGACTCAAGAATGTACTGATTAGACTTTAGCAGTCAAAGTACAAGGTCACTGTGACATTGCCTTCATCTCATTCTTGTGAACACGATATCTCAAGAAGGCCTTGAGGGTATTTTCTCAAATTTGTCACAAACATTCGCTTGGATTCAAGGATGTACTGATTAGACTTTAGTGATCAAAGGTCAAAGTCACTGTGACCTCACAAAAAACATGTTTTGGGCCATAACTCAAGAATTTCTATGCTAATTATGACAAAATATCACACAAATGTCTTACAGGACATATTGATGAATTGATGACATTTTATATCCAAAAGGTCAATGGTCAACTTCACTGTGACATCATAATGTTATGCAAAAACATTTTTCTGGACATTATTCAATGTCATAACTCAGGAACAGACGGGGAGACATGGTCAAATACTGAGCTGGTGACACTAATCTTGGGTGTCCAACCTGAAACTGTGTTGATTGCAAAGATCTTCCGTGCTGCCGGGGGGAAGATGTCTGTGAAGCATCCATGTTTTAACAGACATGGATGTAAACTGTTAGTGCAACTTGACTTGTCAGCAGAGGCCTACGACCCTGAGGCGGTAGCTCTAGTTTAGGATTTTGTGCATGTTAGACAAATGAGATTTAACATGTTAATTTGTGAGCTTCAGAGACACTGGTTTTACCTCAGTTTTCGAAGTCAGTCAGCTGCTGGCTGTGTGTTCATATTTAACATACAGTCATGAGAGTAAATAAGCAAATAAGCACATTTCTCAAAAAAGTTGAACTTTTCCTTTGACAAGATTTGAGATAGGACATTAACAGGACATTAAACATAACCTTTGCAGAGGTATTAACTGAAATTGGTGAGAATCTTCGTATGTTTAGCTTAATATGAAATTGATGATCCCTCCCTTTTAATCCACAGGGTTTCTGGAATCCTCCACTGGCCCCCAGAAAGAACTACAACATCTACCTTCAAGCTGTTAGCAGCACGGAGAGGGTAAATAAATATTTATTCATGTGATGATGCACTAAACACACAGTGAACTCACCACACTCACCTGCTGGCTGCTATGAATATGCTCATATGTACACATTCAACGAGACACTAGTTAAACTTTAACTACATCACAGCTTCTACCTGCAAGCAGTTACGACTTCTGAGAGCACTGAAAACTGCAAAGTATCTGC
This sequence comes from Epinephelus moara, assembly GCF_006386435.1. Classification (NCBI taxonomy): domain Eukaryota; kingdom Metazoa; phylum Chordata; class Actinopteri; order Perciformes; family Serranidae; genus Epinephelus; species Epinephelus moara. The sequence continues at coordinate 20,211,140 of NC_065517.1, forward strand.
AGGCAACTGAGAAACCCCATTATTTTTTTTATACTGTAAACACACATATGCAGTACTAACATACAATATATTCTATAGTGTACCGTATGTGAACTCAGGACTGAGGTTCTCTTGTTGTCTTGTTGTTGTGTCACTTTTTCTTCAGGAAACCAAGACACAGTGTCTGAGGCTTGCTACTAAAGGTAAGAACTCAATGTCACTGTCACTTTATGTCATAAAAATACCCCAGATCAGTGTTATGACAATCAGAAGCAGCTCAGGTGGTAAAAATGTTTGGCTGCTGAGAAATTCTGGTCAACTATGCCTATCATCTGTTGTTAAGGTGCTTACCGTCTCTTGATAATTGTTGTTAATCTGATATTTATTATGATTTTCCTGCTCGCCACATTTGTTATGAGTGACGTAATGATGTCATAATTGTTTTGATAGTTGTATTTTGAGTATTAGTGGGGACGGAATAATGTTTTCCATGTTAGAGAGAGAAAACATGCCCATGATATGTGTTTGTGTGCACATCTAGCCCCTGTATGTGCACACGGTCTAAATGTCATGTTTTTACTAGCAGCCATATGTTGATGGATTATCTGACTGGTTTAATCCCCGGGCAACCACACACACACACACACACACACACATACATATATACACACACTGTTTTCAGGAAAGATTTTTAGAAATGCGGCCGATGGATCAGAGTTTAGCTGTGCGGAGTAAGAACAAGGATAAACGGAAAAATACATTAACATGTTTTCAATGAAATTGACAATCCTGGTTGCTGGTAGCGTTGAGCTTCAAAGAACAGTGAGGTCGTTTAAGTGTTTATTTGGCTAGTAATGCAAAACTAGAAAGCAAACAGAGGTGAAAGGAGATTAAAAATATAACATGCTCATTCACCTGCATTCTGGTTATTTTCTGCCTGGGCCCATGCCTGGGTCCAGACTTTCGAAACCAAGTTGACTATTCTGTCTGATAACGGGCAACCTGGCCCTATTTTCTGTATTTAATTGTTTTATTTTTTTATTTTTATTTTTTGGTAAGGCATGCTATAAGCAAAGCACAATATTAATGTTGGTCTGACAAACAGCAGTCAACAAGCACTGCAACTACCAGTTATTTTCATTATTCATTAATCTGTTGACCTTTTTTTTTTTTTTTAAAATAATCAATTAATCATTTTGTCTATTTTGTGTCAGAAAATAGTGAAACATGCCCTGTTCACTTTTTCAGAGCTGGTGGCATATTGAAATTTCCTTGTTTTCTTCAACCAACTGTCAGAAAGATATTTAATGTTCAAAAAACACAGAGAAACACAGTGAATTGTTACATCAGAGGAGCTGGAACCAATTAATCTCTGGTATATCTGCTTGTAAAATAATTTAAATAAATATGTTTCTTTGAAGAGAGATATTTGCGCATCCAACTGCAGGTGCATTGGAATGTATCACTTAAGTCCTAAAACAGAAAATCCCGCACACTGCTCTTGCTCAGCTTCACAATTTATTAGTAACACTTAAGTTTTGGTCCTACTGGCCTTTCGTCAAGAGTGTTCAACGATATATATGTTGTTCAAAAATAGCTGCTGATCGACTAATCAGTTTATTGACTAAGCTTTGCAGGTCTACAGTCAAGAGTCATACACATACAGCAGTTGTTAATTAACAGAGGGGGATAATTGCAAAGATATTTGTAGCTTCTTTAAAAAAAAAGTTGACTGTATTAATGTTAATGTAAGCCTTTAATTTTAATATAAATACATTGGACTTCCCTGTTGTGCAGACATGTAACCACAATTTGAGTCAATTAATTTGAGAAAAAGAGTCTGTATGACTTAAACAGAAGGCTCGTGTTATATATACAAAACATCCAATAGTTGTGGTGAACACAGCATCATAGTACTTGAAGACTTGAAGATGGGTGTTATTGTGGCTAAAGAAAATTAAAATTAAAATCACTTTCTGCCCTTGCTTTGACCTCCTGGAGCCGAAGGACCATAAACCCAAACAGTAAAAGTGACATAATTTTCAGTGCAATCAGCTGTAATGATTGTAGAATTAATCATCATGGCTGATTGATTTGTGTTAGGTAATAAATACTAGTATGTCCTCGTCCCTATTAAAACCAAACATTAAATTAGTTTTTTGTTTTTTTAAAAAAAAAATGGCCAAGTTGAAAATAACTGCAGTGGTTCACCTGTTTTCTCTTCAGGTCACAGCATTTAATGTGACCAAGACATGTTAGCCAGTAAGCTTGAAGGAAATTGATCCCATGGGAAAGATCAAAGGTGTGGCTCGATCCCCCGGTGCCTGTAAGGTGTCGTGTTCCTGCTCTAAAATAAGAGAAAATGTAGGGAGTCTCTGAGTTTCCAGTGTCATCATATTTCAGGAACTGCTGGTGGTTGTAGTTGCTAGAACAGGTTGGTCGCTGCGCCAAAGGCTGCAAGAAAGAGATGACGCTCTGTCTTTCTAGTCTGAGGAGGTCTAATTGAAGCTGAAAGACTTATTATAGTTTTTTTAATGAGGCAGAAAGACGAACTAATGGACAGAGAGGTCAGATGGCCGTCCCTTCTTTTCTCTCTCCGTCCCTCTGCATGTGTGTGTGCACTCAACTGTGCATCCGGGAGGGAGGATTTAGCGATGGTGGTCCTATTAGGTCATCTGGGGTATTGTGTATTGTCATTGCTGCCTCAGGGTGTTTTGTGTGTGTGTGTGTGAGTGTGTGTGAAGCTGTGTGGGTAAGTTGTGAGTGTTAGTGTACTGACCTGGATAATTTTTACAGACATTAAGAGCCACTGCCGACATTATGGGGTCAGGTCTCAGGACTCAGAACCTTTTTAGAGATTGTTTTTCTTTTCTGTTACGTCCTCTTTGTAAACCTTTTACCCATTGATTGTCATTGACAGAAAGTAGGTGAGACCAAAGTGCGGTGCAGATTTAACCATTAACCAAAAAATAATTAGGATATTTTCACAAATGCACAATGATAGATGCACCCTTGTTCAACATAAAACAACAAATTAATGAATATTTAAGATTTTCTTTTAACAGTAGAAGAAGCTTTGAAGCTGAAATGGATGCCAAAATTTAAAATGATATAGTAGCTGATCCTATTTTCTCAAACTCATAACCTAAATAAATGTTAAATAATATATTTATATTTAATATATAATATAATTTTCTAAGAACTGCGACCAAGATGCGTGCCACTGCTCTCTGGTGGACAAATAATGTAATGTAGACAATGTTTCCAAATTACCCCGAACATTTTTCGGGATTTCTTTTTACTTATCAATCCAAACATAACCCAATATTGCTGCGAAAAGCTGGTACTGGCCGATGTATCAGTCAAACTCCATCAGTACCATTAGGACATATTCAGCAGTCTGCATTTATGGGTAGGTTCTGCTGTGACTTGCATCCAAATTATATCGGTTATAACTGTTATATGCCTGATAAACTGTTTAGAAATAATGTCAGGGTCTATTTTTATCAAAAAAGCCATGGAAATTTTTATTTAGAAACGTCAAAATTTAGAAATTTTGCTTGGAAACAGTTTCAGTTTGTAGTAGTGTTGGCCGCTTCAATTTGAACTACAAGTAAACACAGAGGAAATGCAATTTCAGGACCCACAGGCTATTGTCTGACAACAGTTTATCCTTGCATTGGCTTTTGTTTTTATTTAACTTCATTCAAATGCAGGTATCTGTTTATAGAGATTGGCCAAAATGACCGGCCCAAGGAAGAGGAAGTTTTGACCTGGATTTCCACTGGCTTCACTAGACCAACCTAAAATGTGGCCCTTGTCCCCGAGAGGCTTTATCCTTGTCAGAGAATAGCCGGAGTTTCACAAATTTTTCCAGTTTCAAGAAGCTTGTCCTGTGATAAAAGCAATCCTTAAAGAATAAAAGTGATTATATTCTATAGTTTTCTTATTGTCAACAAATCCCACAAAAGGACCAAAGCCAATAAATAAGTATTTAAGTATATACTAAGTATTGCATGTGCAGCCAAAGCCTTCTACATCTTACTCATCTGTGCTGTGTTGCTTTGTTGTTGACCACAAACTATTAAAATGCATTGCTGTGCCGACACTGTTGCACTGGGTGACAGGTTGCTTCATTACCGTTAAAGTAGGCATTGTAGTTTATTTTGAGTTGACCCCACATGCTCTGTTCTGCTGCCGTAAATACCCTCTAGAGCACTACATGTGTATTGATCCACAGCTGAAAATAGTCCCCAACAAATGCGCTTTTTAGTCCTGTTTGAGTAACGTTTGGTAAAAACCACAGTTTGCTGCTGTTTTAGATTTTTTTTGGCCTTTTATAAAAATTAAACTGAATATTTTTATGTGTGTTTTTAAAGGTTTACTGTACATATTAGGGTTTAGGGCTGAGTACCACAGAACTGATTATTGATTTTGGTCTTTTCATGGAATTTGCGTACAATAAAAAAATTATAGAATAATGCCAAACTTATCCTTTCAAAGCAACATTTTGGCCAACACATCACTACTAATGCTTCAGCTATCAGTCTGAGTCCTGTGTTTTTTGTTACATAATGACAGCGGCAGAAACATTTTAGAACAAAATAATATGTTCAGCTCCAAATACTGAGGGAGATAAAGAGAGAGATTATGTTTATCTTGTTGATATTTAGCATTAGAAGTGGATTATTGTTTGATAGATGTATTGCATTATGTTGAGTTTTGTGCATATGCCTTTGTGTTGGATTATTTGGATTATCATAATGCATGATAATGTTCTTACGTAGCAGTACGAACTATTCCAGCGTCGTGGGATCAGATCGCTAAGCTTAGGAGCATGAAAACAGATGCTGGCTCTCTTTCTGTTGACTTTCTCTGCATGATCAACATGGTTGAATCTGCACTACAGCGTGCACTCTGTCTGAGACATCAATTGTGAATTATATTCCAAACAGACCAAATCAGGGAGTTCAGACAATTCTCTGAAGTCATCAGGAGCAGAAATGAGTTTGAGTACAAGTAATATACTGTGACATTGGTGCAGAAACATCGGACAGCTACAGTCAAATTGCATTTCAAAAGCATTTCCCTAGGAGAGCATGACGCCAAGGATAACCTGAATACACTGAGAAGACAATGCAAGGCACACAGTCAGTTGAGCATTTCTTTATTTGTGTATACGTAGTCATTTTCTGGTGTGTTTGCAGCTGGGAGTAGGAGGAGTGAGTGTGCAGAGAGTTCACTGGTTCAGCACATTACCATCAGATGATACAGCAAACTGAATGAAAAGCTGTAATCTGTGTACAAAGAGTGTTTTTTTTTTCTTTAATTGACCCAGAAGATGGTGCGAGCCAGGGATAAACAGTCAGCCTCCACTGCTGCTCTTTTACTGTGTCTTTATGGCATTTTATCTTTACAGTGTACAAGAAACTGTAACACTTTTAGATTTAACTCTGCTGGATAGATTTTAACCATACTAGTGTCATAGCCCTGGGGACAGTTGGTCAACCACTTTAGGCCAGGCTAAAATATCTCAATTACTAGATGAATAGCCATGAAATTTTGTACGGTTATCCGTGTTTCCCAAAAAGAGGGAATTCGAATTACTTTGGTCATCCCCTGACTTTTCATTAAGCACCACCAGCAGGTCAAAGTTTTAACTTCTCCTGTGAAATATCATCCACTCAGTGGATTGGCACAAAATTTTGTTCGAACATTTTCGTTCCCCCTTTGAGGATGACTTGTAATGACTTTGGTGATTACTGTACTTTTCAATATGCCAAACTAAAATGGTCAAGACATATTTTATTGCCCATGCTACCAAACTAAATAGTATGGTAGTAGGGGGAGTAAAAGATTTAGTATGTCTTAATCACAGACTGTACATAAAGATGGATAAAGCGTGTCCACTTCTCCCACTGCACAAAGATGACGCCAAAATATCCTGGATTTGGCTCCTGCCATCTTGCGCTGGTAACCATTTGGAGTCAGGGTCTGGACATTGGCGATTTCCGTGGTAACAAGTTTCTACTGTCCAACCTGTCACGAGCAGTACCACTGATTGCAAGCACACGGATTGGCACACAGCTGTCAATCATGTCAAACCCCCCTTTTTTTTATAACATTAAATAACTATTTTAAACTAATTTTATTGGAAAAATGAATGAAAGGTAGATGGTAAGAACTGCCTAAAATGACAGAAATCATTTTTGGGGGAAAAACTTTTGACATGTACTTCTGAGTTTTAGTCTGGCCTGTGTCCCATCCACCAACATGAAGGGAGGGGGGTTTATGACCTGTACTGCAGCCAGCCACCAGGGGGCCATTGACACATTTTGGCTTCAGTTTTGGGGAGCCATCATGCTGTCCAACTTATACTGTACAGTCTATGTTCCCAATATGCAGTATGTCAAATGCAGTAAGCCAAAAGTACCAGGATGTCTCACATCCTGTCTCATTTTGCAGCATGCAAGCTAGCACGCTTTTCTGGCTATTCTGACCCACAACCAAGGTCGTCACATCGATTGAACAGCAGTCAGATGAACTATAAGTAATCAGTCAATTCATCAATCACAAACAATCTACAATGTATGCAGCTATGACTTAAAAGTCAAAACTACATACTGCATTGCAAAGTAACAGCAGCAGAGCAGGTTGATCAACGTCTCTGGCGAGCTCTGCATTTTGTTGTATCTCTTAAGGAAACGTAAGGTAACATTAAGTGATAACAACAGGATCTGCTGTGTTCCAAATCTCATACTTTTTATTTTTACATCAAATTTTGCGCTACAGACTGCGACAAATAAAAGCAAGAGGGCCAAAGTTGGAGGCAACTCTATGAAGTAGTATGTCGTAATTGTACACATACTCAGTGCAACAGTGCGCACTTTGTTGGTGCAGCTGCAGTACATACTGAAAGTCAAAAAGAAAAGTATGTGATTTGGAGTGCAGCCATGGTAAACATTATCGCGGCTCATTTGTCATCTATCATCTGTCTGAGAGTCTTGTTCCTTTGTATTGTTGCTAAAAAGTATACCTGCTTTATGCCCAGATGTCCGTAAAACACATGAACTCTAAAATGTGCAGATATGAACTGTTCAGTAGAGGCGGCTGAAGCAACCTCTTTTGTTCATCGTTACATCGCAGTCTCACATTAATGGAGAATTAACTGTTGATCTCAGTATTTGAGTCTGTGAGCCAAATAAGCTCCTCAAACACAACTTTTAGCTATATTTGGCTCATGAATGACAGTTACCATGGCATTTGTGTTGGCAGTTGTCTGACTCTGCTTTACAAGGAATATTTAGAGTCTTGATATTTACCTGATCTTTAGCGGAGGAACGATTAAACCTTCCTGTTTAAATGGCTCATCAGGATTTGTTTCCTTATCACACACACCACTTTCCTGATGTGAGGGCATTTTGTAGAGACATCTTGAGAGAACACAAACATAATTCCTGAGGCTGTTGGGTGGCATACTTTTCCAGCCCTGGGTGACACAGGGTTGCGTAAATACTCAAGATAGTGCCAAAAATCTATTATTTGTATAACAGGCTTATAGTCAGGCAGGAGAGCAACATTTCAGAAATGTGGAGGTCTACGCAGTTGGGTTTTACTTGACTCGTTCGCTTCCCCAAAAGACAGAGTTTGGGTGGTTAGAAACATCACCTTGTTACTTTTTCTTTGCCCAATATAATACAGCTCTTCACACACTATGGGAAAACCCAGGCAATAAAGCTTTTGAAGATAATTTAAACTGTTAATGTTGATTTTCACTTTTAGGAGCGTTTTGACCTGACAAAAAACAATTTAGTGTCATACAGAAGATGCATTGAAAACTGGACGAAAAGTACAAAAATAATGCACTAGAAAAAGTGGCAGTTTTATACACATCCTCAAATGGCTATAGCACCTTTCAAGAAGGTTAGAAAGAGGAGAAGACACAGCGCCATACTGCATCATATCATTGCCACACAACACATGCGCATTAAAATCTGGTCGGTATTTAATGAAGGTTCAATAGCTGGAGCACTAGAACATTGGGATGATTGATTTGTTTCACTGAAGCGTCCACAGTCAGCCAGAACTCATTGTTTTCCCAATTTGCAGACATTTTTAGCCACTGTTCTTATTTTTTGAGTTAGCTGCTAACTGCTATCAGCTGCTTTTTAAATCTCCTGGTTGTGGATCACACACACAATACATCTTCAAAGCGTTACACCCACCCTGTCAGCCGTCCTGCCAGGTGTCCCTTTTATACAGCTGAGCCATTACTACCTCCACTGCCAGCTTAAAAGGCGAGACAACTTTGTCTCCCTATTCCATGATTGTACCTTTTATATAAAAAGGCGAGGCGGCATAACAGCATTTGATTCACACCTTGAAGAGGCAGTTTAAAAGGGGCTAGTTTGAGAGACTTTTTTTTTTTCAACTTATGCTGTCCAGGAAACATTAAATCTCTAAGTGTTTACTCAAAAAAAATTTAAAAGCTACTTATCATGTCCTTCATATTGGATTTTTACTCTTCTGCAGCATTTCAAGATGTTTTCATTTTCTCAGGGAACCAATATTTTAAAGTCCTGCTGAGATGTCCCTTTAATGTCATTCAACAGCTTTCCACTGAAGCGTGTTCTTTTAATGGTGCTTTTCACTTTGCATCTTATAAATACACCAGTGTTTCATGAATGGGGATGAAACATGACCTTTTGTTCACTCCTAATACTGCACAAGAATCAATAATTGCTGTCGTATTGTGGTAGTTTGAGCTGATATTATGTTAGATCCACAGTGTTGATGTTGTTTTATTATGTTTTAGGTGCTACAGAGGAGCCAGAAGTCATCCCTGACCCCGCTAAACAGACAGACCGCGTGGTGAAGATCGCTGGGATCAGTGCTGGTGTTCTTGTCTTTATACTGCTGGTGCTGGTAGCCATCCTATTGGTCAAGAAGAGGTGAGTGACAGCTACTAACCACGCCTGCTACAACAGCTTTAATGAGGCGTAACAGGAAGAGTTTGAGTACTACGTGAACAACAGTACTACACCAACACACATGCAGATGCAAGAACACACAGACACAAATGTGCACCTTAACTCATTATCTTGTTGTGTGTTGGTCCAGTATTTGCTGTAGCAACACCATCCTCCATCCATCCACCATAAATGTTGATCTCCCTTCAGAACCAGCTCGATCACCTCCTGAAGTTTGCTCTGTTTTGAGGGCATTAAATAGCCGAAGGCTTGTTTTCCTGAAGTCCAGTGTGAAAATATGGTGTTTCCAAAATTAGAAACTCCTGCCTCACAGTTGTGTGATTTAGTGCAGGAGAGATCTGAGGGTTGTGATGTTTTTTTTTTCTTTTACAGTACAGCTGTTGAATCAAAATAGGCAAAAAAAAACAACCAAAAACAGAACAGCCGACTCACTGAGAGTAAAGAAGAGAAACAGTGAAAGAGATTCAGAAGAGAGCAGAAGAACATCTCAGGAGTAGAATTAGAAAAATCCAACACACTTGGATTATATAACCACATCAGGGACACAGTATTTAGTAAAAAAAACCTAGAATGTGGTATTGTAGAGGTAAAGGGGACAGAGATGAAGGTCCATTGTGTGTAGACAAGGTGATTTGGCAGAGCTGATTCAGGAAAAAGCATGATGTTGGAAAGTAGGGAGTGAGGAGAATATGAGAGTGAGGGGTGGTTGACTGAAGTTAGGGTTAGAGGTGTCGACATACATTTTTTAAAGCCACTGGAGCACACACACATTGCCCTGAACACTTTATTTTTTTTAGGTTCATGCTTGAAGGAATTCACAGGCAACATTTTTTTTTATGTAGTGTGATGTGATGTAAGAGGTTAAGCACTTAAAGAGGTTTGTGCACATTTGATTTAGACAGACAGACTTGTTTAGACGAAAAAAGAAGAAAAGAAAAAAGTTGTGAACATATAGAGGTGGAAAGACTCCTGCTGTAAACCTCGTCCTTCCCGAGTCTCAGTTGGTCCTGGTGTCACTGTAACGTTTGGCCTGTGATGTGTTAGTCTGGTGCAGGGCTCCACCATGTGGTGGCTACACACAGCTACAACATGAGAGTGCAGCTGCAGCTGAATCATACAGGTCTTTTTTGCAGTAGATCAAACTGTTTTTGGACATAGTGGCAGGATAACACTCATATATTTCTGTGACATTTAGAAAGGAAGTGCCCTCATGATGTGGTCATATTTCTGTGATAGGTTAGTGTGACTACTGTATGCCTGTGATGCATCAGAAGTTGTTTACTTTTAGGTGCTCTACACGAAACAGTCTGTTCGGGGGGTTTTAACAGCAGCATGATTCATGTTCATCATCGAGCTATGACTCACAGCAAGGCAGTTCACAGTGGCTTATCTAAATTGTGTAATATTATCCCGTCAGAAAGTCTATGAAGCTGTCAGGGTCCGACACATGCCACGTTTTTACGCCCTAAAATCCAATCCAATCCATTGTTGGCAATGCAAGCGCGTAAAAGGCGCTCTCAGAAACAAGAACGATGCCTTCACATCATTCCCAAGCGCCTCTTTTTGAGGGTGCAGGTCCCTGAGATGAACAAATTTAACTGTTGGAATGAAGCAACTCGCGTCACAAGTCATTAGATGAGGAACAATCAGGTCGATCTCTTCGCTTTCTTCTGTAAATATCAGTCTGTGGTAACTATGGAGACGAGGTTGATCATTTAAGTGTAGGGCTAACCAGAGCTTTACGTCAGTCCCACAGATAACACAACACATGAGGAAGATCAGCTCTGTATTACGAATTTCTGTTGTGTAGGCTATGATTCAGTGCTGAGTGCAGTCATTTTTGCTCAGCAAGTTCAGGCAACCTGCTGCCACACTCTTGAAAGCTGGCGCAGAGTATACACAAGAGTAGCACCCAGCGCCCGTGCTTGCATTTTTCAGGCAGCTAAAGACGCGTCATGTGTCCCGGCCCTTAGAAGAGTCACCATGATGCTTTGAACGAAAAACACCCCACCACCTTAAGCCTAGACTTTTTAAATTTTGCATACACCCTGCTCTCTGTTCATCAAATCTTACCTCAACAACTGTGAGGTTACATTAGATTAAATTATGATTTTGTACTTTTCAGGGCATGCGTGTGCATACGTGTGCATGCGCCTTTCTGATTTGTGTACATGAGAATATGTGTGTAATAATTAACTGTAACTAAAGACGCCGTTCTTCCTCTGACCTTTCAATTAAAATCTGGTGTGCAGGGAACCTGAGTGGCTCATTATAAAGAGAATAATTATGAACTTAATTTGCATATCTGGTACACATACATTCATGTCAGGCGCCTCGTGTCACATCTTTTTTGTTATAATAAAAAGCCTCAACATAAATAGCTCATTGACCATCATGTATCTCAAACACGCTACAAGAAATGTTAGATTAATTACCCTCAACTTGTAATCATCAGCCGACTCTTTCAGGAGATACTCTGAAGTATTGCATCTTGCCAGAGGCTTTAGGGAGCATCCAGGAAAACAGTCTCTCAATTACAACCAATCATGATCTCGCTCGGCAAATCAAAAACAATTCGAGACATTAAATTACAGTCAGTGATGAACTCTCGTCACTGGAGAACTCGCAGCCCTTGACCTCCATATTTTTATTCTAATTCTCTTAATGAATTCATGTGATCCAGCAGTCGTGCTGCTGATTCAGTGTCAAAGTGTAATTGTAAATTATATCCAAAGGACATGAGATTAAAGAAGATGGTAGAAATATTCTGTTTATTGCAGAAGCTGCTACTGTTTCATGATACCAAACAGCATTGGAAATATATTCACCATCGTCCAAAAACAAGACAGTGTTTGAGTCACAGTTTGCACTCAGTGGCCTGATTACTGTTACATGTTTTACTGAACATTTTCTGTCCCTCTGGAGGATTTCAGGCCTTTTTGATAAAACAAAATTGGTCCAAACTCAAAGCAAATGCATTTTTGGTCGGTAATTGTTGTTTAGTGCTCTGTAATTTCCTGCACAGCTGGGAAGAGCTGAAGTCTGTGTCTGTTGTTTTGAACTTTAACCAGCTCAAGCTGCATTTTATGCTCTTGGGCCAGAGGAAACTCCAAATTAACGTTGGTACTAAAACAATAAGGACTGCCACAGGGTTGCGATATATTTTAAGTCACTAACAAGTGAAAATGAATGGTATTTTTGGAAACAATATATTTTCAATTATTATATTTCCAGGTTTACACATTGTGTTGTGTTTTTACTTTTTTTTAGTTACATTTTTTGTTTGATTTATGAGAACATATGAGACTGTGCAGCAACCAACATTGATCAACTAATGACAGCAGTTTCTGGGTGAGAAAACTGATTAGCATATCTCAGCATGGGATGGAAAGCTGCCTCAAAGCTACTGAAAGTCCTAAAGTTTGGTTTCTATCATAATGTATATTTATGTTGAGCATACACTGTATATAAAGATTGACAACGTGTCTCCCCTTCTACTCACTATACAAAACTGAAGCCATATTGTGCTGAGGATATCATTTGGAGTCATGCACTGGGTCTGGTACCCACTGATACCCGCAGGTAACCCACACAAAAGGTGATGTGGGGGTGGTATTTTGCCTTCACTTTATTTCTGGGTGAATAATGAACATACAGGTCAGATCCCGGGTGTGGGATTATAAATGTTTAAAAATAAAATGAGAATAATACTAATCAAATTTAATGTTTTAACCTTTAACTGCTGACTTTATTAGTTGGCTCTGTCTTCTGTGTTAGCTGCAACATAAGAGCCTCTTCAATCAGGCTTGTTACTAACAGGCATGTTTACTGTGGCGATGTGCTGCTCAATATTATGAAAATAAGCAAAAAATATTAATTTAAATTGTATATATCTTTGTTTTAAAATATATCATCTTACCTTTCGGAATATGTCCCAAAATGATCACTTAAAAGGTGCTGCCTAACCGAATTATTTGAACAGTGCATGGTTTCTTCAGAATTTGCAGTTTCAGGTTGAGCAGTAGATCTTGTGTGGGCAGGTCAGGTCAAGTTGCGGAATTAATTGGCCGCATGTCAGTGAAGATTCTCAGTCATCTAGGTCATGGTAATCGCAAGTGCTATATCGTAGGCAACTGGACTTGCTTGAATTTCTTGAAGACTTTTCTGTTCTGAACTGTGGAAGCCTTGAAGACGTCTTCAACAGCTGTCTCAAGCAAATCCAGTTGCCTACAATATAGCACTTATAATTAATGGATTGGTCATATGTGCAGGTGGGCGGGTGCAGTTATGCATGTCGCGATGCTGGTTTGAGAATGGGTCTTTAAATTCCAACCCGTATAGGACTTTGATTTGGAGCCAGAGTCTGCCCAGTAGTGACTGGGAAGTGTAAGTGAAGTTCCCACCCATACACCCGTTGGACCCAATGGCCAGCAGTGCCATTGATTGTGAGCACACTGATTGACACACACAGCTGTCAATCATGACATCACAACCCCTTTAAAATTAGTAAATTACATTGAAAATGATCAAAACAAACAAACAAAAAAATGCTTGAACACACAACAGCGTAATGACAACTATGTAAAATGACTGAAACCGTCTCTGGGAAAAATTTATTTGTGTGATTTTTTTTATTTGCATGTCCCACTGGAGGGGGTATGGTTTATGATCTGTACTGCAGCCAGCCAGCAGGGGGCAATGGAGATGTTTTGGCCTCACTTTTAGGGAGCTGTCATGTCGTCCATCTTTATGTACAGTCGCTGGTGCTGACCTATGAAAACAGATCTGACATTTTTACACTGATGTCTAACTAAACTGTGACAGCTGACCGAGCAGAAGTGGAAAATGATCTGTGATTTTATGTCACCCTCATGAGTGTGAAGTTCTGTCGACAGCATTTAGTGGTTTTCCATGAAGGTTTCTGGGGAGATCAATCTTCATTGTCATCGAACCTTTACAACTTTGAACAATACTGCATCTTTAAAATGGTGGGACATGATGACATCGCAATGACATCATGCTTGCTTTACAGGAAGCGAGCTGCGTGGTGTTACAGATCGGATAGCGTTGTATATGAGTTCTGACAAATTGTTTACTTTCTGTAGGAGTAAGTTAAAGGTGATTGGCTGATTTGGGCTAAAAATAAATTTCTAATCAAGGCCGTCCAGTTACACTATTGCACGATTACTTTAAATATGACACCTTCAGAAGTAAAGAAGAGACAGACTGCATGGTAATAGTTTAATATAGATAGTGGTTGTTATTTCAGTTTTATAAGTCTCAGCTTGTTTTATAGTATTTATGTAGCTTTAAACTTGAGTTTTTGAAGACACAGGGCCCGTAGTTACCATAGCAACCCCTTGCATGACCCTCAAGTTGTAGCAATCAAAAGGTGTTTTCTTCTGTTTCTGTTGTTGCTGGTTGGGACAGGACAGTATTGTCCTAATTTGCATATTCATGACCCTTGTGTCTCATTCTTTGCTTTCTGATTGGCTCACAACCCCAGGAGGACCTACTATTCATACTCTTATTACCTGTAAGTAAACAAACCAATCAACAATCAGCTCACCCAGCTGCTGTTACCTTATTGGGCGAATTCTTAGTGGCTAGTTGTTGTTATTTTTAAAGATGCAGTATACTTTTTTCAAGACAAAACACATTTTCAGCTCTGACCAACCAGCCAAAGCCATCCTCATTGACGCCTTGCCAGGGTGGGGGTCAGCTCACTTTCATGTCAGTCAGGTATTTTCCTTATTTTCAACCATTCGTGCAAACATTTTTGTAAAACGCTTAGACACTGAAAATGTTGATTGTATTTCTGTCTTATAAAAGAACTTAATTAATAAATAAATAAATAAATGCTGAATCACTAACAAATTAAATGTTAAAGGGACTGAACTGACAGTGAATTGACCTCAGCCCTGGTGTCCTCTACATGCTCCAAAGTTGCTCTGAAGCAGACTTATGAAGGCCAGAGTGGGCCGTAAACCAGAACCAAGCAGGCCAAAGTGGGACGACACAGGCCTAAGCGTGTTATTTGAAAAAAGAATGCTGCACTTGTGACTTGTAGCTCTTTGTGTGCATGTAGTCATGTGATCATCCATCCGCCCATCAAGTCACAGGTATCATGGTAACTCTGCTACACTTGCTCAGTGTCTCTTCTCTGGTTTCCCGTCCTGAGACCGTCAGCTTCCTGTGCGGAGCACACGGCTCTGTTTCAGTAGTTGTTGGTGGGTTTTTCTCGTGTGTTGTGGGTACTTGCTTTTCTACTGTCTTTTTGTCTCTCTGGCTGTGACCAAAATGGACCCCTAATCGCCTCATGTGCACTATTTAGCAGTAACACAAACAGATTACTGAATAAATATGGAAATATATTCATCCCCAGCTTGTGTCTGCATGACCCGGGCAAACAAATGAAGCAGGACAAGTTAGCATTAATAAATAAAAGGTTTTATCATATTTGCTGAAACTGTCACTAAATCCTGACAGTAGAACGTGCCCCTAAAGTCATTTACAATAATCTACTGCACCTGAATGACAATAACCAATCAGAGCCAGGAGGAGTCTATAGTGCAGTTTAAATCACTGCTCGTACACAATAACGCACACCGCAAAGATAGGTACGCAGAAAAAGACCCGTGGGGCTGAAAGCTTGGTTTTCGTCATCGGTTTTCTTCTGTTTATTTGTCTTTGGCATGTACGTTGCTGTTGGCAAAGGGTGGATGGGCAGTTTTGTCATTATTGGTGGTTGTTTCTCAGCCATCGTGTTTTTGCAAAACTCCTCCTGAAGCCGTGCGCTGAAGATACAGAGCTTGACTGAGTGGGAGTATGCTCAGACAAGCACAGCACATGCAGTGATTGACACTGTGGTATAGAGACTCTTCCTGACTCTGAATTTACTTATCTACCAGGGTATAGTGACAGTTCTAGCAAAAGATGATAAGAAGTTATTCTGATAAAAGTTACCTACTGAACCTACCTTTAATCGTGCAGCTTACCCATGAAGTAAAGTTATGAAGAAAGAGGCAGAAAAATGGAATTGTTCAAAACTTTCCTCTGAAGTTGGAGTGAAACGACAGAACAATTGAGCATCTACTCAAATACATTTACAAGGAACAACATCTACTGTCTACAATTTTCAGACCACTTAACCCTTTGTAACCCCTCTTCACATTTTTAAATTCATCTCAACAGGAGAAGACCTTGTTGCCATGTTTTTAGTTTTGTTATTCATTATTGAGATATTTAAAGAGTGTCTTGGCATAAACGTAGAGCTTCAGTGATCAGGTATGTTCAGTAGACATTACAGTACTTTTACTAACACATGTTGCTCTCAAAATTAATTTAATTTTACAATTCAGACCTTAAAAATGAATAAAATTGCAGCAGAGATTCACTCTAGTTCTGGTCACACCTACCCTCCTCTCTTTCTCTCTGTTTCTGCCTCTCTTACATACGGTACAAGTACGCAGCATAATGGTGGTTTATAATTCATGTATCGCTTTCTCCTGTTTTCATGTTTTTTGTTGGACAAACTGTAATACACTCACAAACACCCACATGAACAGCTACACCTGCTCAGCAGTTAAATCAATGTTCCTGAGTGTGTGAGTGTGTGTGGTCTTAGAGGTGGAGTTGGTGTATTTGGGGGTGAAGAGGTAAACGATAAAACAAAGCATGCTTTCCGTCAGAGCCGTACGTTGTGTCAGTTATGCAACAATCAAACATTTATTTCTTCATCAAACCTTTGAGAGAGTTTTTCTTACATTTATGTTGGAGCTCAAAGTGCTCGACAAGTGACTCAATTAAAGCAGGTCACGTAAAAACATAATAAATGTTTGCTCATCTGTACAGATGTTGTCCTAACTGATGCACATCTATGGCTCTGGGTACAAAATGTTCCTGCATGCGCTGTCATGCTCGAAGTATAAAGCCCTCTGCAGTTATTTTTCCTGGGATTTTATGGATTGCACACACCGAAAGAGAGTTAAACCTGAAAATGATACCTTGATGTTTACATTTTAAACTTAATTTTTGTCACCAGGCATCAGCTTTCATGATGAAGAAAGGTTTCTATTGCTTGCATTAGAATTGCCCAATATAAGAAAAGCCTGTGAGGAAAATAGGAGATTAAAATTAAACATCAGGTATCTCTTAAGAAATCTTTCCCAGAGAGACGGTGTACCATTCTCTCATAATTCTGGACTGACTATTTAAGATGTGACCTGGAGTCGTACTACTCATATGATGATAACTGTGGTACTTTGGTTGGTAAATGGTTTCCCTGAGCTTCTGTAGATCATAAGACATTCCTTTACTGTTGTTTTAATGGGATTTTTCTTTGCTGTCGGATGAAAACCAAATATTTAATGCTTCAAAGAATTTTCTTTTTGTGTTTTTTCTTTTTGTTTCGCCGACCCTCTGATAATGCAGAAATATATAGTTTCAGGCAACTAAAAATATAGTTGAGATAAAACTTATTCGAAGGCTTTCATCTGACAGCTCATCTATGGTACAGAGGTTGATAACAGGTGTTCCCTTTGCTACTTGTAAGCCATAGGTCATTTCCCCTGGTCTGTATTAGAAGCTGTTTTCCCTCTGCTCCTATAGCCGAGCCTGTTACATGCTGCCATTTACAGACAAGCCTTTCCTCTTCCTCCCTTGCCTGTTCTCTCCTCTCTTCTTCCTCTCTTCTCTCTTCTCCTCCCCTTTCTTCTTTTCTCCTTTTCTCCTCCTGATTGGATCTAAACTCTGCATCTTGATTCAGCAGCCTGCAGCCCACAGCCGTGCTCTTATTACCAAAAAACACGTGTTACCACTTATACTTCATAACAAAATATGACTGTGCTTTATAATTAGAGACTATTCTTTACGAGGCGGTGGTCTGCAGGCTGGCTGATGTTTGTGTGTTTGTTGTTAAGATGCCTGACTGTGTGCGTCTCTGCCCCCTGACAGGAAACTGGCTAAAAAACGTAAAGACGCCATCGGAACGACACGGCAGGAAATGACTCACATGGTGAATGCCATGGATCGCAGCTATGCCGACCAGAGCACTCTGCATGGAGAGGATCCCATGGCTGTGACATTCATGGACTCTCACAACTACAACAACAGATGTAGGTTCACAAACAAGACTATTGTTACTATAATTTGTATCCATAAGCCGTAGTATTAACCATGGACGATCTTCAAAACACAAATCTCTGTCAATAAGTGCACTTGAAATCTAATATTTAGTTCTATCCTTTTCTATTCTAATACTTCTACGTATTTTCATCTTTCCTCTTATGTCACTAAGATTTAAGTTTTGCAAATGCTAGATTGAAGTTTATTCTTACTCGGCGTATTCTCATGGAGCAGTTTGTATGATATCCTGCATGCAGTTCAAATGATGTCCTACGAATTAGCACCCCACGAATGACGTTACACCCTTAACATACAGTTATATAATTAACATAAAGTCACTGTGGTCAGGTTTCGGAAAAGACACATGGTGAGAACGTACCTTAAAATGACTCAGAGACCACTCAAAGTTCACACGGTTCTGAACACACGACTCCAGGGGAAAGTCCAGGTTTTTGTGACCCATAAGTACAAGTACGGATATGTACGAATTTGGTTGCACTACCTTTCGTAGGAAAACATATGGACAGTTTTTTAAGAACAGCTTACGGCCAGGTTACAGTTGTTATTACAGAGTTATCATCACAATTGATTAATCTCTCAGGGGTTTTTTGGGGAAGGGGGTGTAATCATTTGATCTCCTAAATTGGTCTCCATATCACTAGTTGGGTTTCCTTCCACAAATTTTAATTTTTTGCAAAAGAAAAATTGTCCGAAAAAACAGTGAATCTATGTACTTTTCCATCCATTACTGTTATGTAAATATTGGGAGTTGTGGTGGTAATTCTCTCGTTAGGTGCCACTGCAGAAGAGGGTACAACTTGATGATGTAATTGAAAGAGCGCCAGTCAAACCTCAAACAAGTCAATAGATGTGTACAGTATTGGAGAACACATTGGACATTGGAAATACAGAGTTTGAACAACTAGCTACCTGCTCGTGGAAGAGTTTTGTTAACAGCCCTGTGTGCATACATAAGCTTGTTGCCTTGTCCAGAGACAACAAAGACAGTTTATAGTGGCTGATGCAATGACGGCAGCATCATCATGACTGTATGTTATCATTTATTTGCTGAATCTGCTTCCATGGTTGCATTTACCTTTTATAGATACACACACTTTACACCAACTTTTCCACCCTTACTAGTTTCTAGTGGAAGTCCTGTCTCATAATTGTTTCAGCTGTAGAAAAACAACTCAAGAGTCGACTCGGCCTGATCAGTTTTCCTGTTAGATAGTATGGAAACAAAGAGGATTGACAGTGCAGACCAGTGTACATGTTTATGTTTGATGTGTGAACACAAGAACTGCTGATAAATAATTTCTGTCCCAAGTTCAATAATTCATGGCTCAACCAGACCACGTTGATCAAAGCAAAAACTGTGGGATGGTTTTGCCAAGATAGATGATCCTTAAGATGATTCACTCATGTTTAAGTCATGACTGGAGAATGTGTAGTCCGTCAGAGACATACACAGATCCTCTTTGAATTTTCCGGATGCTCACTGCTCACTATTAGGTTCTTTTTTGAGTAACACTGACATTGAGAACATTTGCTCACCGTGTTTCCTCCCACAGTGCCCAACGATCCTCTGGTTCCAACTGCCGTGCTAGGTGAGACTTCTAGCATGGTCGGATATGTCACATTCACCACCAGATCCCTTTAGTCATCACCCATCTTCATCTTAAAGTCCCTGTGTTTGTAGCCCCGTCTTGTACGTCCCTTAGGTCCCAACTTTGTGTCCAGATGACCAGTTGAAACATCAGACATGGTCAGAGTTTCCATTACATCCTGCATCCTGTGTTTTGTACTTTGAGCTCTGTTGCGTATATTTTTGTGGGTGGATAGTGCGGCTTGTTTGAAGTTTCAGTTCCACATTGTTGTTTCTTATCTACATTTCAGAAGTGCTAAATGTTTAACAAACGTCTCTGGTATTACCACTGATAGGCAGTTCTGCAGGCAGTGAACTGAAATGAACAAGACACGCAACAGAAATACAAAATAGATGTTTGGATTTGGTTCAAAGGCAATCTCAGGGTGTGTAATGGTTTAGAATATATGAGATTGGCAAAACTGTGTGTTCATCTTTTATCTTTTTTTTTCGCCACCTCGTGCCAACTCTCTGTGTAAAACATGGCCGGTGCTAAAAAACTCCAACAGCCAAGCACTTCATCTGCCGTACTGTGTTTTCCCCAGGTGCATTAACTCCCAATCCCAGCCATGGTTTCTGTTTCCTACTGAGCAGTATTGATATTCACAGTAATTACCATCATTCTCCCTTAGAGACCTCATTATTTCCACAGTTTGGAGTTGTTTTAAGGCATGCCATTCCCTGTCCTAAAAACGACAGAATCTGACACTTAAAAGGAGGAAGACAATTTGTCACACTGCCACTGCAAAACGGCTGCAGATTAAATCTGTGACATCAAGTGACAGAGAATAACTTAGTGCCTACAGGCCTGTGTGTTTGGCAGAACTTTTCCTGTGCGCTGGATCTCAAAGTATGCTTGAGTTTCTACCATCTGTGATATTCTCTAGGTTTGTTTTATTGCTGATGCCCCAGTATGAATTGAGAAAACTGTAGTTTTTGCCAAGTTGGATGCTTCTCCAGCTCCAGTATTGCACCGCAGTGTGTGCATCTTTAGTCTAGTCTAGTGTTAACGCTGCAGCGTGATGTGGAGTTCTAACATACCCTTAAGGGCTCCACAATCCACGATGCCACCAAACTGTGCTAATTAACTGATCCTTAGCCTCTAATTTGGAGTGAAGGCTGCAGTTACAATCTGTCCCGGCCAATCACATCACAGAGTGGGAAGAAGTAGCAGGAAGTAGCGAATTAGGAGGCAGTGTCGGGTCAAGTTTACTGTTAATTGGCCTGACGAGGGCTCAGCAAACCTTTAACAATCAGTAATGAGCTAACATGTCCTCAGAGCACAGAAAAGCATCAGTTGGATGGAATAAACAGTGTCAGTTAATAAACAGTGGCGAAGATGAAATCAGTCGGTTGTTCTGCAACCCCAAGCTACTCTATTATACTTCCTGTCAGTCTGCGCATTACGACTGCCAACTCACATTATCCCCCACAGCACAGAAACGCTCACCTGGAAGTTCTGCAACAATTTGAGCCCCAAAATTGCCTGCAACTGAAATACTCTTTCAACATACAAGCTTTCAAAATGCAAAGTTATTGAGTGTGAATTTAATCTGCATGCTCTCTATTATATATAGCAGATGATCGCTCATATGTGGTTTAAATGTATTATAGCTCCAGATGCTGAAATATGTTCATGTGGTGAGGTTTGTAAAAATGGAATAAAGCCACCATCCATTCACTTATTTGCTTATCCGTGGCCGGGTCGTGGGGCACTCCATACGTCCCTCTCTCTAGCAACGATTTCCAGCTCCTCCTAGAGGAGGCATTTCCAGACCAGATGAGATATGTAATCCCTCCTGTGTGCTCTGGGCCTACCCCCGGGCCTCCTACTAGTAGGACATGCCCAGAACCCCTCTAATGATCAGGTGTTTGAACCACCTTAAATGGTCCCTTGTAATTCGAAGGAGCAGCAGCTCTACTCTGAGCTCCCTCCGAGCATCTGAGCTTCTCAGCCTAGCTCTAAGTCTGAGCCCAGCCACCCTAAGAAGGAAACTCATTTTGGCTGCTTTTATCCGTGATCTCATTCTTTCAGTCACTACCCAAAGCTCATGACCATGGGTGAGGGTAGGAGCGTAGATGGACTGGTAAATCGTGAGCCTTGCCTTCCAGCTCAGCTCCTTCTTTACCAGGACCATCCAGCATAATGCCTGCATCAGTGCTGATGCTGTGCCAAACTGTACCATACTTAAGATGGAATAAAGCCACCTAATTTTATAATTACAAATTGTATTGGAGGTGTAGGAGGCCTGGATGACCTGAATGATCAAAGGTGTAAATAGCAGTTGATGAAACCACTAGAGAGCGTTGCAGTAGACTTTATGGTTCGATTTATGTTGGTGTGTCCTGCTGTTTAGTGTCTTTCATGTTGTTAAAGATATTTTAGCAAATGTTTGCTTCATTGTTTTGTGAGATCATCTACTTTTTTTTAATCATCCATTACATATAAACCTTTGAGCTCCTTGTGCATTGATCAGAGTTGTAACTTTTGAACCTCTAGTTCACTTTTAAAGTCTTACTAACATCCTTCTATCCTGACGTCTGACTAAACCTTTCTGCTCTTCTCTCTTCTTGCTGCTTTGACATGTAGTTCCAATCACAGGTGAGTATAGACAGAGACAGTGACAGTGACCTACGGTTTGTTTGGTTTGAGGAAAATGCAGTATTTTCTAATGGTAATAGTTCGAAGCCAATGGCTAGCACTGGCTTTGGAAAGACAAAAAAGTTGCTGTTAGGGCTGAAAGAATAGTTTGAAGCTCAATTCATAACACTGACTTTTAAATTCTAAATCAACAGTGCTGTGCAACTTCTTTTTTTGCATGTGTATTCATTCTGTATATACCCGATATTTCTGGAGAAAGATTAAGGTACACTCATATAATAAGTGCTATATTATTTGTAGAAGTAGATTACAGTGGTGGCAGCATAGGATTGTTTCTGACTCGTGTGATCCAAACATTTTCAATGACTGCAGAGCGCTGTAATGTTCAAAAGACAAAATTAATTGAAAAGAGATAGATGTAATCATTTAAAAAATTTGCAGCATGTTTTTGTCTAATGAAATATTCTGCTGCAATCCATATTTGTTGATGTTTAGTCTTTAAAAAACAACATTTCATTTTGGTCATAAAGCTGCCTTAACACAATTCTGGTAAATTACTTAAGAAAAGATCATATCTATTCCCTTATTGGACTAGCCTGCTGCTTACGTGTGTTTATGTTGATAAAACTGATGAGTTATATTTATTTTTAATTGCACGATTTATCTGTCAGACCTGATAAGAAAGAAATGGATCCGTTTTATCTGCTTTTTTACCTGGGAAATAATAAAACAGTGAAGAAACTAATAAATCCAACGTAAATGTTGATTAATATGCAATTGAACTAACCAGTAGTGACCTCTTTCGTTGTAGATGAGAACCACAGTGCCTCTGCAGCGGAGAACAGCAGGCTTCTGGACGTTCCTCGGTATCACTGTGAAGGAACTGAATCACCCTATCAGACAGGGCAGCTCCACCCTGCCATCAGAGTGGCCGACCTTCTGCAGCACATCAACCTCATGAAAACATCTGACAGCTACGGCTTTAAGGAGGAGTATGAAGTAAGATTATTATAGGCAGTACTTTCGTTACTAGTAACAGTAGCATTAGTAGTCTAGTTAATGTTTTTGTTTTTAGAAGTAGTGATACAAATATTTTTACCTTAAATGGCAACTTCTTTTTTTTCAACCAGAAGTTTATTTTCACCATGTTTTTGTGTCAAAGTGACTAATGGGAACACCACTTTCTGAAATTGGTCCAGTATTGAGCGAGAGCGCTGCAGTGGTGAAACAGGCTGCAGTGTAATCATTCGGGGATGTTAATTTGCGTCTACTGAAAGTGTTTGTTTTTGCCATTTATGTTCAGATTATTGTTTTAAGTGTCTGAAAACATTAGGGGAAGGCTCCCCAGAGAGGTTGACCTTTTTGTATAAACAGTAACAGACCAGATATCGCTGTCACCCAGAATCACCAGACTCCATTTGAATAGACTGCAATTTATCATTGTAAAACGCTCTTCATTCAAAGTTAACAGAAAGAAAATAAAACTCACCAAATGCTGTCATGGTTCTTCTTGCCACTGTCCCAACAATCACCAACTCTGGTTTGGTTGAAATAAATCCTTAATTCACCCAGTGAGATGTGACAATATGCTGACTCTACACACACCAACTGACTGTTTATATAAATGGAGTCTGGTGGGTTTTTCAGTGTGTCTGGTTTAAACAAAAAGGATCTTACTCTTTAACAAAAAGGTCTGTCTCTGGAGAGATCCTTCCTCTAGAAGAAGAACAAGAAGAAGAAGACATTCTTTATTAATCCTTAGGGGAATTTTTTTTTTACTCTGTTCTACCCAAGTACTGTACACACACATGCACAAACAGGGCCTAAACATGCATTAAATGGAGAGATGTCAGAGCTAGGGAGCGGCCTTGGACAGGCACCCGAGCAGTTGTGGGTTAAGTGCTTTGCGCAAGGTCATGCTGGCAGTGCCCAGGAGGTGAATTGGCACCTCTCCAGCTACCAGCCCATACTCCATACTTGGTCCATATGAGAACTTGAACTGGCGACCCTCATGGACTGAGCTAGTGCCACCCCCATAATGTCAGTATAATGTTGTCAGACACTTAATGATACCAATCTGAGCCTGTCAATGGCAAAAACAAACACTTTTAGTGAACGTAATCAACTGTGTGAACGTGCCCCCAGTCGTTATTGTCACCTATTGCACATTGCCGGCTGCAGCAGTCTCGCACAATACTGCTAATCTCTAAAATTGTTTTCCTTATTATTCACCTAAACACAGGAACAAGGGAAAACAGAGTCCAGGTTGAAAAACCGAGACAGGAATAATTCTGATTCTGTATCGGAGGACTTGACAGTTCAGCACAATAAGATATCTGAAATGTGTTGTACACACGTATCTAATGTGGAGGAAAACAAACAGTGTATAAAGAAAATCAATGATGGTTTATTTGATGTTTTGGCTTTACATTAAAATGATAAAATGACCACAAGGATTGAATTGCCTCTTAATTTGAGAGTATTTCCTGCTTTATCGACTTAAGAGTCAAAGAGTTACAAACCTTCTTCTGTTTCCCCTTTTTATGTATCCAATCAGCATTATGTCACCACACGTGCACACGGGGAAAAAATCGCTCAAGCACAGCAGGAATGGTATTTTTTAGGATCCATGACGTGTAATTTTCCTTTGTACTGCTTTGTTTGTGTTGTTGGTGATACAGAGCTTCTTCGAGGGGCAGTCGGCATCCTGGGACGTGGCCAAGAAGGAGCAGAACCGTACTAAGAACCGCTATGGGAACATTATAGCATGTAAGCAAACTTTATTTATGTATGTTCATAAGAGAAGTTACAGCAGGCTTTACAGGAGGAGAAGGGGAATATCGTATATACTTTTTGCTCTAGAATGCCCTAAAACAAATATTTCTTTCCTTTCATCTCCATCTGTTTGCCCTTTCCAACACTGTGCTCTTGTGTCTCTCTGTAGATGACCATTCAAGGGTTATTCTCCAGCCCATAGAGGACGACCCCTCCTCCGACTACATCAACGCCAACTACATCGATGTAAGTGGAAACGCATCGAATGCTACTATTGGCTCCCAACGAAACCAACGAAACCACACTCCCTCGCTCGTATGTCAGGCCTCTATACCTTTATTGCGTCTACTAGTCATCCATCGTGCCATTTTACGCATCCAGCCACCACCGAAAACACGTCATGCATACAGTACATGTGTCGTTCTCAGGTGTCAGTCCTGCTGTCTTTCTCCTGTCTCTATCCATGTTTTCATGTGTGCATCCATTCTGAATTTATCATCCTGTCCTGATACAGCTAGTTTAAATTAATATTTAGCCTGTATGAGTTACATTAAATAAATCAGCAGATTTCTAATCATCATTTGGATTTAGCTGGACTCAGTTTTACAAGTGGGTCAACCACATAATGCTTACAGCTATACAAAAATGAATGTTATTTCTTCATAATATGACTCTCTTTTAAAGGGACAGTTCAGCCCCAAATGAAAAATACATATTTTTCCTCTTACCTGTAGTGCTATTTATCAATCTAGATTGTTTTGTGATTTGCAGAGTGTTGGACATATCAGCTGTAGAGATGTCTGCCTTGTCTTGAATATAATGGAACTAGATGGCACTCAGCTTGTGGTGCTCAAAGTGCCAAATGAAAAATCCATTTGAAAAACTCAACAGAAATCATGTGGGAACTATTTTCTATCTCCTGAACTACACCTGCCAACTCTATCACCACACAGAACCAATCGTGCATCTCCTAATGGTGTAGTAGATGCACACTTCCTGTTTGTGACAGCCAGAAATGTTAACATTAATGGCGTGGTGCTAGGAGAGCCAGCAGTAGGTCTATATTTACTTCCGCGTGGTGATACAGTTGGCAGGTGTAGTTCGGTAGAAAGAAAATAGTTCCTACATGAAACTGCTCACAACAAGGTCTGTGGATTATCTTGAGTAACCAGGTCATGATTTCTGTAAAGAGACATTGCTGTTGAGTTTTTCAAATGTATTTTTTTTGGTGCTTTGAGCACCACAAGCTGAGTGCCATCAAGTTCCATTATACTGGAGAGAAGGCAGACGTCTCTGTAGTTCACACCAAAATAATCTAGCCAGATAAATAGCACTACAGGTAAGAGAAATTGTATGTATTTTTAATTTTGGGGTGAACTGTCCCTTTAATGAAATAGTTTGACACAAATTGTGACTCCAGGTAGCCGCTATGCTGGGCGAAGAAGTTGTCTAGTTTAACACCCAGTAAAGCCACAACTTGTCAATTTACACTTAAGTTTTGCAGTTTTAACAATTGAAATACAACATGTTAATTGTAAAGCTTGGATGTGCTGGTAGGTGGATTTTGTCACCTTTGAACAGAGCTAGGCTAACTGTTTCCCTCCTGTTTTCAGTCTTTATGCTATGCTAAGCTAAGCTAATCAACTGCTGCATGTAGCTTCATATTTATTGCACAGGCATAATAGTGGCACCAGTCTTCTTGTTGAACTCTTGGTAAGATATTAGATAAGAGTATTTTGTTTAAAAGAATAATTTGCCTAAAAAATGTCCATTTGTATATTAATTACTCTCTCAAGGTAAAGTTGAATTTGTGAAGAAAACTGTAGGCCTATTCCTGGCGTGCCTCCAGTGAACGAAGAATCCAAAAACTGAGACAAATCTTGATTAACTGGAGTAAAAGAGGATCGCGTTCAACAACAGAAAACACTGACACATCTTCTGCAGTATAATCCAAGTCTCCAAGAGTATGCTCAGTACTTCCCAAACACATGCATTTTCACTAAACCTTACTATGTAAAACACTTCCACATAAACAGCGCAGTCATGCCACTCGTCCATGCCTGAGACTAACAAATGAGACTTGGCTTATACTGCACAAGTTGTGTGAGAGTTTGTAAACTGGTGTTTTGATATAGTTTTGCTGTTAAACGTAAATTCCTATCACTTCATTCATCAAGAATTTTCTCAGTTTTTGGATTCTTCGTTCACCTTGGAAACATACAAGTTTCCTTCACCAATTTCAGGTAACATGTAGCGAGTAATTGATATACAAAAGATCATTTTGTGGGTGACGTGGTCCTTTAAGTCGCTGTATTTGGCCCTCAGTCCATTCAAGTCTTAACTGGTCCATCCACGGATGAAACTCAGAGAGCATCAACTTAAAGCCTTTACAAGCTCTATTTTTTTCCCTCCTAAATGTAGACTCTGTTTTTTATACAAGAGAGTATGAGAGTTTTTACACTTTAGGTCCATCCATCTATTTCTATCCATTTGATCTATCGTCCTGTCTGTCCATTCACCTGTCACTCCATACCTCCATCTAAATCTATTCATCCATCCATCCATTCATCTTTTGTCCATCTCCACATCTCCACTCTGCTGCCACCTTTACACCAATCATTTGCATGTTAGTCTCTCACGTTGTACTTTTTAAATGCTAATACTGCTTTTAGCATGCTCTTCTATATTATCATTAGCCTCCATTAAAACTATTACATGCATGCTACCACCCACATTAAGCTAGAATTAGATTGAATAGAGTGGACACTCCCTGGTGTATCTAGCTCATCTCTGTTGGTACAGCTATGATTAGATGGCTGTTGTTTACATTGGATTGGCATCAAAAATAAGCCAGCTTTCTCTGGGCTCCAGACCTCAGTGTGAGGGGGTCAAATGACATCAGGAAGTGTCCTTTCTATTCAGCCTAATTCTAAGTTTTAGATCATGTTTTTTTCTGCATGTCCTGTTCAAACTCCCATTATGTCAATGCAACTTTTCTTTTTCTGATTGACACTCACTGACATTGTTGTGCTTTCTTTCTTTCTTTCTTTCTTCCGCTCGTTCTTTCTGCCTGTGGCTTGGGCTATAGATTTGGCTGTACAGGGATGTAAGTATCACTGTGGATTCTTTCATTCATGCCCCTCGACCTTTTACACCCTAAACGTCCAGTCATACACTCGTCATGACATGCATCGAGTCACGTTGTCCGTACATTCTGAGTTGCTGGGGCCTCCGCTGCACTTTGACTCCATCCTGCCCTCCCGCCAGTCTTCCTTACATCCCACTGTGTGCTGTAAAGTTGCTTATGCATAGCACCTGTTTTTGTCTTATGCCATCAGAAAATCCCAGTCACTGGTTGTCATAGCGTTTCACCTGCTCAATGCAGAGCCATCTGTAGATTTTGGCAGGGCCTTACTTTGGGCTGAATTTTGCAGCTTTGTTTTGATAGTTTAGAAATGTTAGGTACGAGTATTGAGAGTAAAATCCCACAGACGACGACCAACTTGTCAAATACCTGAATAAAAATAATATGCAGTGCAACTCAACATGTAGCCCAGAAATGACAAACACATTCATTATATTGTCAAAATGTTCCTGTTAGCTTTACTAAAAACTGCTCTGTAATGTTTCTATTGTCTCAGGTGAAAACAAACCCAAAGATTAGTTTTCACAGTTGTAAAGTTGCACTGTGGACGTCTCAACTGTGATAAGACGTTTTCAACATTTTGATGCATACAGTTTTTATACATATTGAGTTGTGTTGTTGTGATGTTTTGTTTTCAGGGCTACCAGAGACCAAGTCACTACATCGCTACTCAGGGTAAGATACTGCAACGTGCACCTAAGAATACAGATCCTTCATAACTGCAGATAGAGCGGACACCTCTTATAGTGATCACGTCTGTCCACGTCAAATCCATAAGCAGGACGTTATTATAATTTTTCATGAAGATTACCATCTATTTGACATGTTTTTGTAGAGTGCTGCAGGAATGACATTTTTCTGCACCTCTACGCATAAATTAGCATCGCACTGGTTCCCTCGTCAAAAAGCATACATTATTTTCCAAAAATAGCATCGCCATAGTTTTAAGTTGTTTTTTATATGCTGCCATGTATAGAAAGACCCAAAATTAACACTATAAGTAGACTATTTGATAACTATAACTGCATGATTTGAAAAGAATTTGTTTACGAGTGATTCTATCCCCAGCGTTAAGTGGTTGACCCATGTAACCGTGATCTCTTTAAGCAGTTTCCACTGTAAGACCATTTTCCCTTCACATTGTAACAACACAAAGTACTGAATGTGTGTCTGTGCGTAGGTCCTGTTCATGAGACAGTGTATGACTTCTGGAGGATGGTGTGGCAGGAACAGTCAGCCTGCATTGTCATGGTAACCAACCTGGTGGAGGTTGGAAGGGTAAGTTGCTCTTTTCCTCACATCTGTACTCTTTTGTGCGGCTCAACTGTGCAAGATGTTTTTACTGGTGCACATGGTCATGTTTTGTATTGCAAACACAGAGGACAAGAAACAGTCACAATAAGATCTCTTCTTTGTCAAGGGTATTTCTTTTAGACATAACTGAGCTAGATATAACATCATTTTGTCAAACTTCTTAAATTCAGCTCCTGAGAAATATCCTCTCTTGTCTCAGCCTGATCCTAATTTAAAATATTTTAATTATCTTTTTCTCGCTCACTACAGTAATCTTTATTTGTCTCAAACAATCAGCTCTTGAGATAACAGTAGGATCTAAAAGAATACTTTATTGGCTCGTAAATGAGCCTCCACAATTTCAGAAATTTGTCTCAGTCAACAAACTCAAGTCTCAACTCTGTGTGTTTTGTCTGTTCTCAGAGTTGAGAAACTTGTGAGAAGCCTCTGAGCACAGCAAAATAACTGCTTATTATTTTGCTCTTTATTTCTCCTACGGGGGGGTTTCAGGTGAAATAGATCCAAATGTAATAATCCCCAAATGAGAAGCTGATTTATTTCTGATGAGACAGAGAAAAGACTATTGATTGTGAGCAGCAAAATTTTCCTCTGGAAAGATTATTCAGCCTCTTTGACAACTGGATAGCTGGATAAAATAAATTACAAGTCAGAAATAATGAATTACATGTCAAGTACCACTTGGGAGCAGCTTCAGCATGTAAGCCAGAAAGATATTCTTCGAAGTTTTATGTTTTGATAGTGTTGATGTCACTTGAACTTGTGCTAATGGAATAAAATGCATATTAGCTGAGCAGTGCAGAGAAATTAGCAGCCCATCTCTGCTGTCCTACTGTTTAATTTGTGAAGTCTGCAATATTCAGGGCATTATCATATGTTCTTATTACATGGGATGCTGCATCTGCCTCTTGACCCACATCTTTGAACATGTTGCATTATAATTATTATCTTGTATTTGATTTAATCTTCAATGTGGTTTTTTTAACAGGTCAAGTGCTACAAGTATTGGCCAGATGACGCAGAGGTGTACGGAGACTTCAAGGTGACATTTGTGGAGGTTGAACCTCTTGCTGAATACGTGGTTCGCACATTTACACTGGAGAGGGTGAGTGATTTTAACTCTGTGTTGTTTGTTTGTGTTCAGCATCATTAACAGTATTGAACAATACTTTAAATTTATAATGCTTGTACCTAAAATAACTGGCGAATTCCTCACTAATTCATTTGTCACTTGGTTTGACCCGTTCAAAGAGGGAACATACATAATGGCAGGTACGATGAAATGTAACCTTAAGATGCCTCTTGTCTTTACTCAGCGTGGTTTCAACGAGGTGCGGGAAGTCAAGCAGTTCCACTTCACAGGCTGGCCTGATCACGGAGTTCCATATCATGCTACGGGACTACTTTCCTTCATCCGCAGAGTCAAGATCTCCAATCCACCCTCTGCTGGGCCGATTGTGGTCCACTGCAGGTATAGAAATGTCTACATTCTCTAACACATGATTAATCTGCACCCTAGCATCTGAAAAATACATACATAAAATCTGCCAAGCATCTCTTTGCCTTCCTCTCTGGATCATAGACATAAAGAGTGACTTCTCTCTCTGTTTCTCTCTGCAGTGCCGGAGCAGGGCGCACAGGCTGTTTCATAGTCATTGACATCATGCTGGACATGGCTGAGAGAGAAGGAGTGGTCGACATCTACAACTGTGTGAAAGCTCTTCGCTCTAGGAGGATCAACATGGTACAGACTGAGGTGACTGCATTACCCATCCTCCATCTGCATCCACATCTTAGAATATACTCAATGAAACCCTCCCTGTAAGACTCAGCCGTCAGCATGGTGCAGGCTGAAGTGAACACATCTACCTGCCTCTCATTCATCAACATGTCATCTCATCACATGAACACAGCAAACACAGTTTAATGAAGTGAAGTTCATCTTATTTTAAGCTGCCTTTAAGGATTTTGATAGTATCCAACTTTGGCATCATCCAGTGGTGGGATGAGGAATTACACTGTGGCAAACAGCAATGCATGTGGCACCCTGAATGAAGCACCTTCATCCCACACTGTTTTAGCAGAGCTGAGGTGATCCTCAGTAAACAATTAAATGTGCGGTATTAACAATCAGACACATTTAAGACGAAGTTACCCCTCTAAACATCCCAACTCATGTTTTTTATCTTATCTTTTATCTCAATCGTGAAATTACTAACACTGTTTTCTATAAAGACAGCACACTGTAAAATGTACTAAATATTAGTCTGTAGCAGTGTAGTCTCAAGGGCTGGGTATCATTTAAAACAATGACGATACCAGTGACAATACCAGTAACCTTAAAGTGATACCAATACCAACAGAGTGCTTCATTTGATACCTTTTTTTTCCTACTTTATTCAACACCTATTATGTGAATGGAAGCATTCAGGAACATAAAGTGTCATCAGATGCCACAGGTGTGTCGTATAGCCAAATGTTTTGATGGCATCTCAGCACACTCAACTGCCGACTCCATCAGCAGTGTTGGGGAGTAACTAGTTACATGTAACTACTGACAGTAATTAAAGTACAAAATAAATGTTTTTGTAATAAGTTACAGTTAGTGAGAAAAAAATATGTAATTAAATTAAAGTTACTAATCAAAATGTTGGTGATTACAGAGGGATCACATCAAATTCTTTCTGGTGAAAGTTCTTTTGTAGAATTAAATATTCATTGTGTTGCTTTGGATCTTTAAACCATGCAAGAACATCTTCCTTTGGTGCAGCCTGTTTCCAGATATTTTTCAGCTTTATTGCCAAATTTAAAACATTTGTTAGAAAATTAATCAAATGAAATAAGGTACAAGTTATTAAAAAGTTACTTTATATATTACATTTTTACCAGGATAACTTGTAATCTGTAACCTATGATATTTCAAAAGTAACATTGCCCGTCACTGTCTATCAAATACGCCATGCTTGACTTCACCACACCACAGACTATGAGTTGTAGCTGCTGCAGTAGTGGGCTAATTGCACTGCACATTAAATGTAAGAACGCTTGCAGTGATTGGCTGTGAGCAAAAGCATACAAATAATATTTTTTCCTAGATCTGGGTACAAAATGTGTTGAATGTACTGTGTTATTTTGGTTGATACCTTAAAAGTATCATATAACCAGCCCCAGTAGTCTCGCAGAGCCAGACTTGTCCCCACACTTTATTTTAGCGCTGTGACTGTGCTGGAGAAAAGTCTGGTCGAACCCATCTTAATTCCACTCTAAAAGTTGTTTGTATTTCCTCAAACCAATCACAATGGTCTTAGACAGCGTTTAGCTCAGGAAGCAGCAACTGTGCTCTTGCAAAATATTGTTAGGATGGGGACTTGCCTAGCTTTTGCATTTGCACATGGTGATGCGAGTGCTGGCATTAAAATGGTTAAATCCATGCAAAAAAAATGCCACATATGCAAGACTAATTTCATGTAGCTACATGGATTTTGAACATGTTAACACACACAGATAGTGGAATGGGAGTAGACTTCCGTCCGAAATTGGCAGCCAAATGCAGCCTCACACACACAGTCAACATCCTGTGAGTCAGACTAGTAGCAGAGTAGCAAAAACAGTTTATGTCATCCATCGTAACAAAGAACACTCACTGAGGCAGCCTTCACTTCACTCTCTGTCTGTCCTGTGAAGTGAAGCTGCAGTAATTTGCTTGAAAGATCCAAAAATACAATTTCCTGTGTGGACTGACTCACAAGTGAAATAAACCCAAACTTGACAGTCGTCATCTCGTCTCATTCACAGCTCCATCTCCCATCAGTCATCACTCACTCACTCGCTCAGCATGTCTGCATGCGTCTCACTTTCATTTGGCATCACAGCTGCTTGTGTTATCAACGGGACACGTTGTCTGTGTGTTTTATTGTTCTCCAATGTTTTTATCTGAGAGTGAAGGATGTTAATGTATATAATAACGTGCATGTCTTGAATTATATGTCTTCAGGAGCAGTACATATTCATCCATGATGCAATTCTAGAGGCTTGTCTATGTGGAGAAACAGCCATACCAGTCTGCGAGTTCAAAGCTGCTTTTTATGAGCTGATCCGCATCGACTCGCAGACCAACTCGTCACATCTGAAGGACGAGTTCCAGGTAAACCTCACTGTAATCTACATCTTCGTACCTTTAAGTGGCACTCTAAAGTCTTTCTTAAAATACATTAGACGCTGAGTTTTTACAGCACAAAACAAATATCGAGATGTCAATATGATTGTCTCAAGACAGGATAATCCACTTCTCAGCTGTTCGGTATTTTGCAAACAATTATATCTAAATGCATTGTGTGTGTCTGTGAGCCCTTACGAACACATTGAAGCTATTTTTCTTTTTCTTTCCTTTAATGTACTACCAACACAACATTTTTTATTTAAACCTGTTTTTATGCCGTGGCGCCGGTGACAGCCGTGGCCAGGAGGCAGTATGTTTTTGGGTTGGTTGTCCGTCTCATTCTCGTCTCGTAAATGCAATATCACAAGAACACATTGAGGAAATTTCTTCAGATTTGACACAAACATCCACCTCAACTCAATGATGAATGGATTCGATTTTTATGGTCAAAGGTCAATGTTACTATGACTATATGACAACATTTCACACAAATGTCTAAAGGGATAAAATTATGAAATAATGACTTCTATATTTTCAAAAGGTCAAAGGTCACCTTCACTGTGACATCATAATAATCTGCAAAAACACTTCTCTGGCCATTATTCAACATCATATCTCAGGAACAGAAGGAGAGACATTTGGTCAGATACTGAACCGGTGACTTTAATCTTGGGTGTCCATCTTAAAACTATGCAGATTATATAGATCTTCTCTGCTGCTGGATTAAAGATGTGTGTGAAGCATCCATGCTTTAGAACTTGTAGCTTCTTTGTTGGCGACATCCATATTTGAAGCAGTGTCACCTGCCATGGCTACATATGAGTCTTGACAGTTGAAAGGATGTAAACTGTAACTGCAGCTTGACTGATAGAAGCATACAATCGCGAGGAGGTTATTCTAGTTCGAATATGATTTTAGGATCTGTTGCTATCTAAATGGGACTCAGCTTTGAATCTTAAAGGGAAACTATGCCCATTTTCCAAATTCATACGCTAGTACCATGGTCTAAGACAGTCCAAAAATATTAGTAAACATGGACAACTCTCTTCCAAATCCAAAAAATGAGACCTACAGTAAAACTTAAACTTGTGATGTCATAGGGTATAAAGTCTGGAGCTGCTTCATAGACAATGACTGATAAAAGATATTATAGATCAGTGGTTCCTAACTGGTGGGTCGTGGTCCAAAAGTGGGACCCGGGTCCATTCTGAATGGACCATAAGTGACTCACAAACGTGTCAAGTTTGTAAAAAATGCACTTTATTTGAGTATAATGAATTCACGGCACAGAGCTTTTATTTTGAAGTGCCATTTCCTGCTGTAGAGTGAGTGACTACCAGACAGCTACTTAACAGAGACTAGCTCAACAACATGGCCAAACACAAGTACTATGCTGAAACCAGTTGGGAACCACTGTTATAGATGACACTGAGAGCAGCAAGGGAAATGTTCTGCGTATATGTGAACATTTTCTGTGTCAGAACTGAGAACACTACAAGAGAATAAAGCTCATTGGGGTATAAAAAAGAAAACAAACATTCTGTGGGTAGAGAGGGTAGCTCATGTTCTCAAATATTGATTAAACTTTCTGAGGCCGAGGAAATAACATTTTGGAATTCTTAGTTTAGGTGCTGTCTCCCTTTAACTTTGCACAGAAGGGAATTTGGGGGACTTTAAAAAGTCTGCTTATGGCCTAACTTACACAGTATACATCTCTCTCTTTGTCCAGACGTTAAACTCGGTGACTCCTCAGCCTCAGCCTGAAGACTGCAGCATTGCATTGTTGCCTAGGAACCAAGATAAGAACCGCTTTATGGACGGCCTTCCTCCTGACAGATGCCTTCCCTTCCTCATCACAATAGACGGAGAAAGCAGCAACTACATCAACGCTGCTCTGATGGATGTAAGTGTATATCACACTCACGTGCACACACAGTAAAGCTGTGTTATTTTCAACACAACAAGCAAGAGTGGTTTGGGACATTTCACACTGTATGTGTTCTTCTTCGATGTGGAAGCAGTCTTTTGAGTCTTGAATGTATGCAGTGTGAAAAAGTAAAAATAAAAACGACGTGTGACGCCTGTCGTCCCAAACTGCGGTCACACAACTGTTGAAAATGATACACACTTGATGATAAAGACAAACACATGCATTTAGATATGTATGCACATATGTTAGTACAGACAACACACACACGCACACGCACACACACACACACACACACACACACACACACACACACACAGAGTCCCCTCCCTGTTTGTGTGATGCTGTGTTTGTGGTTTTAGCAGCAGAAGGCTAGAGACAAATCCAGGTTCTGAAAAGACCACTAGCTTCTCTGGCCAACAGCCAACCTGTAACAGCCTCATTGTTGCAGGACATTGCTTACATTGGCAACAGTTGACAACATGTTGCCAATGTACCATGACTTCAAAACAAAGTCATTAAGTAGGTTCAAATTTAAGGTAAGATGGCGAGATCTGGTCACTGTCTGACACAATTATAATGTAGTGTTGATCAGCAGGTGTGTTTTGTACGTTAGAAGGACAGACAGTAAAGGGTGGGCTGTAGATAGAGTATGTGAGGTTACAATCATGGTTGAATCACAAAATGTAATAAATGCATGGTGTGGACAGAAACCTGGCTTCTCTCCAACAAAGCTGTTGGAGGACAAAAAAATACTGTAATTGCTGTAAAACTTTCCAATTTTTAAAGTTTACATTCAAAGTTAAGTCACTTACCTTTTGGCCTCTCTCTAACCAAGCTCTCAGGGGAGTTCCAGGTAATGGTATTTTGCTTCAAATTTCCAATACTGGATTTGTTTCATGGCTTCAGTGTCGTTCTGCCACCAGGTTCATATTTAGAAACGCCATTTACGCCCTAAACCCTAAACCTTCCCCCAACCCCTCACATTAGATTCCCCTCATGATGACAAGACGCCAAAGTCATTCACACCCATGTCACACGTCTGGCTGCACATTCTCATTCAGGATGAGTCGGGCTCAGTTCACTGTCAGTTCAGTCAGTTCATAAAATCAATAGAAGACTCACGGTCGATTTTCTCCTCCATTTTGTGACCGACAAATTTATCATTAGAGGCATTTTTAACGTGAACTTTAACTGAACATGACGTGAACTGACCCTGTCAGATATAGATGTAGATGTACAGTGTGTTTGTATATGCAACGCATGCTCCTCACCCTCACGTCTGATAGGCCCACTGCATGATCATGTGACCACACATCACCTGTGTTGCTTGCTGACCCACAAATCGTCCCACTCTGCTCCTTCTGTGTTGATGTGTGTACAGTATGTCTGAGAGAGATGTCATAAAAACAAGGATAAAGATGTGAGGGATGTGTATGAAAAGCAAAACTCTGTGGACTGACTGACACCACTGTGTGCATGTAACGCTCTGACATTATTTCTGTTGTCTGTTTCCTGCAGAGCTACAGACAGCCTGCTGCGTTCATCGTTACCCAGCATCCTTTGCCTAACACTGTCAAAGACTTCTGGCGTCTGGTTTACGACTATGGATGTACCAGCTTGGTGATGCTGAATGAGATTGACCTGGCTCAGGTAATTCACCTTTCCGTTGTCTTAGTGTCATAACTTCAAGGTACACTACACAGGAATGGTCTGTTTGTAAACACAACCAACTCCAACTCGCTCTGGTTTTGGATTTAGCTTTGTGCGCTAAAGTTTCGCGTAGCTCAGGGGTAGGCAACCTGCGGCTCTGGAACCACATTTGTCTTTTGTCCCTCTCCAGTGGTTCCCTTCAGCTTTGACAAAAACTTACTTACACCGCCAACTCTGCAAAGCTCACTGCAGTGCCACCTGGTGGTAAAACATATTAATGAATGCTCATTTACACCTATTTGAAATGTTGAGAGGTTAATTTAGATTTAACAGGCTGTGTTACCTTCATTATGAGGCTTAATATGTTTTGCGGCTCCAGAGATCTTTAAAAAAAATATTTTTGGTCAAAAATGACTCTTTTGATAGTAAAGGTTGCCGCCCCCTGGCCTAGCTATATTTGCAGGGGGAGGGTTCAGCACTTTGTCTTCAGTTATCGTAGCGTCCTCTTTCTGCGTATGGTCTGCCACCTGGTTGCTACCTTTTTTTATTACACGGCTCTGTTAAATGCTGTGTTCTGATTGGTCAGTCGCGGCATTCGGAGGTCTGATATTACTGTGTAATGACCGTTGCTATGTAGCCCAGCGTTGCTAGGGGTGCTGCTTTTCATTTTCTCTTGATTCCCTATAGCTATTGTAGCACAGATTCAGCCGTTGCCGGCAGTTTTTTTTTTTTTTCTCTCCTCCCGATTTAATTTATAAATCAATAAAAATTGTATAATTAATCAATATTCTGTCTCAATTTATTTATTTAACTGATAATTAGCCGTGTAATAAGCGGGATAATGTATAATGAGCCGGTGAATACTGTGAAAACAACTCCCTTCAGGGGAATAGAACCCCTCCGCCTATTCACCGGCTCATTATACATTATCCCTTACATAAGTCCCGACATCACTTGTGTACAGGAACGTCCGAACACAGCGAAAATAAAAAGAAATTAATAAAATACAGGCAGAGTCTCTGCAGATAAATACACTGCCACACACTTCTAGTGGGTCATAAGTGATGAATTGAGAGAGATTGCTTCTGTATGAGTCTATACTCAATTCTTTTAGGAAAATCCTGCATAGTATTCCTTTAATGATTTCATTATGTCAAAGCTCTGTTGCTGTTTTTCTTCCTGAGAGGATAATACTAGATATGAAGCTTTCACCAAATAACATCAATAAATATAGTAGTATAAACTTAAGTTTAAGTTTAGTTATTTGCACATACATGTATAGAAAATACAGGAAAAGGTAATTATAAGTTAAAACATTGTGCAGGAGAGGTTAGAATCCAAAAATGGCTCACGAAGATACCTCCGCTATTAAATAACAACAATCATACATAAGAAGAAAAGGATAAAAATTAAGATTGCATAACTGAACAAGAGTTCCAGACTAAGAAGTTTTACTAACAAGAAAAAAAAACATAAACAAATTTCAAATAAATCAATGAAGTGTTTAGAGTCTTTGCAAATTATTGTCCTTGTCAGATGTTTTCTGAATAGTGATTAACTTTATTGTCCTGTAAACATAAATGCAGTAAAGTAAGTAAAACAAACTATGCTGAAGAATACAGATTTGTATTAAAAGGCTAATATTGACTTGAACTGTCAGTCCAGCCTCGACATCATCTTCACACCAAAGTCAGCACACACAGTATGAACAGAATGCTACTGTGTACAAGGGTAGAAGACTGTGCTTTGCTCATCAAGGCCTCAAATTTGTTAAAGTGTTGTTCTGTGCGTATACTGTATCTAAATGCTGTCACCGTCTCTGTGCAGGGTTGTCCTCAGTACTGGCCAGAGGAGGGCATGCTGCGTTACGGTCCGGTCCAGGTGGAATGTATGTCCTGCTCAATGGACTGTGATGTCATCAGTAGACTCTTCAGAGTCTGCAACCTCACCAGGGTTAGTACATTCATATTGTATTATGTGCATGTGATTTTCTTAAAGCCTGGGTCTGCTGGGCAATCAAAAACCATTCCTCTAACTGTGTGTGTTATCTGATGTTCCAGCCTCAGGAAGGCTACCTGATGGTTCGTCAGTTCCAGTACCTGGGGTGGGCGGGACACAGAGAAGTGCCTGCCTCCAAACGCTCCTTCCTCAAACTGATCCTGCAGGTGGACCAGTGGCAGCGTGAGGGAGAGGAGGGAGAGGGAAGAACCATCGTGCACTGCCTGTGAGTTCACACCAAACATACCTACACATCTTTTATTATAGCAAGTGACAATGAAAAGCAACAACACAAGTGAAAAATTATCTGTTATTTTGTTCAAGTGCAGATGAAAATAATCCACAAAATCTTACCATATCTGCCTTAAACATCTGATCTAGTAAGGACTGGTTGATACCAGTTATCATGGCACCAGTTGGTGATTATTATAGAATGTGTCAGTGACTCATGAAACACAGCGACGCTTCTCAGTCACCAGCATGCCTTTTTGTCTGATGAAACAGTCACTGACAATGACAGGATGATGTGTCATCAAATCAGTGCCGTGAACACTGTGAGAGAGGCAAAACTTTGTCGTGACACACTTCTGTACTATTGTCTGTGTGTGTTTACAGAAACGGAGGTGGGCGCTGTGGAGTTCTATGTGCCAGCAGCATTGTGTGTGAGATGGCCAAGAGACAGAGTGTGGTCGATGTCTTCCACGCCGTGAAGACCTTGAGGAACAGCAAACCCAACATGGTGGATACTCCGGTGAGTTGGAGAGAAAGATAGACGAGAAGGAGGAGAGCATGAATGTTTGGTTTGGTTTTATAAACAGAGTTCACACAGAATCCGATCAGTTGCATGTGTTAAATCATCTCACGTAACGCTACTCAGCCAATCAGATCTGTGCATTCCAGCACTGCAACTCCAGTGAGTGAGATATACACACAGAACAGAGATGAGAGACAACAGTTAGTTGAAGTAAAGTAATTTCACATGCTGTCAAACAGCTTTTAATCAAGAACAGAGTCTCTCATGTTCTTTTTGCCCACAGGCAGCTCAAACCCGTATGTCTCATCATATGTTCCGAGTCGGTGGCTATTATTTAAATGTGAGGCATCACTATGAGACAAAGCACAGAGCATCTTTTGAGCAAACATGCCCACTCACATCAGCACTGAGGGCATATTTAATATGGCACTGAGTCACTGAATCATAATGAGAGTTAGATCATAGAACATAGAAATAGAAGAAGAGTAGAACTCAGATTCACATTCAAATCAGCCAACTGTAGTGGGATTGTCAGAGCGGCGGCCATTTTATGTGCACTGTTGGCGCTGCAGCCTTTGTAGCGAGCTAACTTCAGTGTAAACAAACTGACCTGCGGCAAGTCAGAAATTCAATGAGGTGAGGTTTTGCGGAACCAAACGAGCAGTGGATTAGTACGTTTTTAAACATTACCGTCACTGATACTTTCCTGTATTTTTTTTTTGCCATTGCATGTTTGTTAAAACAATAATCAGCCTTGATCCGTGGCTCATAGTAAGCCGTGTGAGGTCCTTGAATTTGAGGAAACTAGGCCTGGAAAGTGCTTGAAATGTCCCTGATGTTGAAAAAGGTGTGAGAACCCCGTACAAAAAAAGCAACATATCAAACTTTGTCTGTGAGTATCCCAAAAAACAAACATGTTACCACCCAGACATTAACCTCAGTACATCTGTCTGTGTCTGTCCACAGGAACAGTATCGATTCTGCTACGACCTGGCACTGGAGTTCATCGAGTCCTCCTAAACAAAGGAGAGAAGAGGAGGAGGAGGAGGTGAAGAAGAGCAGAACATCTTTTCACTTCCCGCGTGTTTGATCCTTCGCTTTCGCTTGGTCCCGACTCCCCTCTGTGGTGGCCGTTCTGTAGCACCCATTTTGCGTCCCTACAAATGGCACAAGCGAAACCGGCCCCTTGTACCGTGTTGTAAAGTATCATGACAAAGGGAAACATTCAGACTTTAACCAGAAGGAGCTGCTGGGAGTGCAACAGAGGGGGAGGTGATACTCCTTTTACTCCTTTACGCTTATTGTACAGCTTTTTGAGTGCCAGCGGGGCCCCTGTATGTGCCGGGCCCCGTTTAAATGTTACGCCTCCTCACACATGGACTTGATGCCTCATGCTGTTTCAGCTGCAGTACTCCATGTGCACTGTAGATGTCTCCCTCCCACCTGGCAAGCTGCAGCCACAGCTTCTGAAGAACTGCAAGTCTCAAGTGGCCCCACATTCCTGCTCTCATGCTGATTCCTGAGTTACTTTACAGCGTTGGGCATCTCATCACGGTGATGTTTGAATATCTGCAGCCGACAAACTTCAAGTTACAGCCCGGCCAAACTCTGTGAATGCTTCTGTTTTCTACTCCATGCATCAGCAGCATCTCCATCTTATGTTTCTGCTCATTCCAGTCAGAACATTATTATGTATTTAAGTACTAAACAGGCCACTCTGAACCCGTTTCTCATTGGTTACACACAATAGACATAGAAAACACCCTAACTGTCAGTGTACGTTTGCTAATTAGATGAAGTAGAGTCTTAGAAAGGAGACTGACAATGAGACAAAAGCAGAGAGTTTACACGGGGAGTACTAGGCTTTTAGTTTTTTATTTTTGAAATCATGAAGTGGCAACTTGAAAAATGTTAAGTGTAGGATTTTCACTTAGACGTATACGTTCAAAAAAGTGTGATATGTATCATTGTTTGTTTTCTGCAGTCGCTGCAGAGTTAATTTGTTGCATCGTTTGTTGATCTACGGCAGTGGTTCCCAACTGGTCCAGATTTCTCCTTGGTCAGTAGCTTGAGGTCCCACATTCAGCGTCAGACTTGGCTTTGGCCTGACGTTGGGCTAGTTTGCTGCCTCTGTTGAGTCACTCACTCTACAGCAGGAAACGGCATTTCAAAATAAAAGCTCCGTGCTGGAAGTTTACTGTACTTACAAAATTGACATGGTCATGAGACACATGCGGTCCATTTAAAATGGGCCCGCAACCCACCAGCTGGGAACCACTGATCAGCAGGACAGAAGTTTGAAGTCTTCTTTGTAACCCAAATCAGAGAAATTAAAACACTTTAAAAAGTAACTAAACCCCTAAACCACCTTTTTCAGCTGAGACCCAACGTACATGGGTTTTTTCGTAGTGTTGTTGATGGATTCAGGTCCAAATTAATTCTGCTATCGACTGAGCGTGTCCTGGCCGCCTCTCCCAGCCCCCCACTTTGTCACGTTTCAGCCAACACTCTGGGGTTTAGCTACTCTTTAAGACTTTGTTCACCTGTGTGACATTAACATAATCATGTTTGTTTCAGGGCTGGGCCCAATGCACTTTCAATTCAGCCAACTCACAAATGGGATCATTTATGTCCAAACTCCAACAGATTTTGGCGTATTTACTCGTAGAGAAGACTGACAATAACCGCTCACAGTTTTCCATTTCTGGTTTGAATGGAATTGGAAGTGACCTGACCCCAGGCCTGGTTCGTCTCGTGCACTGGCGGCCAACACTTTTTATTATGATTTTGTAGCTGATG
The DNA here is from genome assembly GCF_006386435.1 of Epinephelus moara. Lineage (NCBI taxonomy): Eukaryota > Metazoa > Chordata > Actinopteri > Perciformes > Serranidae > Epinephelus > Epinephelus moara. Next base: position 20,254,006 of record NC_065517.1, read on the forward strand.
TTTCTTCATAAGCCAAAGACTTTGTGTAAATATGTCTATATGGATAAAGCACATTGTTTGTATTTATTGTTTGTTTACTTGCATTGCTTGTAAGAACAATCATTCTTCATTCCATGTTTACTCTACCAGCCAGCGCTTCTTAAACTGCGGGTCGGGGGGCGCAGAATGGGCTGCGAGTCTGTTTCCTCCGGAGCATTGAGAGTGTTAGTGTGATTTAATGAGCCCATAATGGGTCCCGAGGTGAGAGGCGTCGTCTGCTCAATTTGGGCCCGTGAAGAAGAGTTTAAGAAGCCCTGATCCACGCTGTATATTAAAGCATTAGAAGTAGTTTTTCAGTATTTAGGTGGAACTCAGTAGTATTGTCTTGTTTTCACTTAATGAAACTCTCTGTGATGTTACCGTGGTTTCTTTGTGTAAAAGCCCATCGCTCTGTTTGTGGTCAGTAGAACATGAGTGCATTTATATGCACAGAGTATTTTGGATAATAGCTCCTATCCCTCTTAAGGTCTTCGTCGGGATAAGCTGTTTATCTTCATCCTCATATCCTGCTCACCATTATCCCTGAATACACACAGACTCGGTGATGCAAACAGGCTTAGTGAGTGAAACATGCAGGACTGTGAAAACAACAACAAAAAAAACATTTATTGTGCCTAATCATTTGAATTTCCTCGTGGATACAAGCATTTTGACAGCATCTTAGATCGCTACCAGGGCTTTCTTGAATGCGTTCTCATGGACGATCAGTGTTTTGAACACCTTTTCGGACCATGACTCGGCGTGTTTTATTAATCAGAGTGCTTCATGAATTCTTTGTGAGGCTTTACCGGACGTGTTTCTGTTGTGCACAAACTGATTCAGAAAAAAAATTATTGTAAATATAATGTCAGAGGTTCCACTCAGTTGGGACGAGAGTAGCCCGGCTCTACTGTTAAAGGATGTTATTGTAAATAGGCTCTCATGAGGAACTCTAAGAGGCTCTACTGTTGGGCGAACAGTAGAGACGATGGATGCAATGTCAGAACATTTGTTCTGTTGTAGATATAAAGTCAGAGATTGTACTCCTGGAGGACTCAGCTTCAAATTTTGACAGATATTGTTTAAAAAAAAAAAAGCATTATAGTGTCCGCTGAATATACAGAACTTTATTCTGCCGGCGGACCATCGATTTTCAGTTTATTTCTGCAGATTTTTGGTCTGACCCAAAGAAATACGAGAAAACCCAGAGGCCATAACCCTACGTTAACACAGCCAGTGGGATGAAACTGATGGCCGTCTCTATAGCATGCAGAGAGAGGAATGATTGACGAATGTTTGAACAGTAGGTCAGTCGTCTTAACTTCACACTTAAAGGGAAAACTAAGGAGCTAATCCTGTTACGATGCCCAAATTCCTCCTTAATAAATCTGAAGTGCAGGCCCTGAGGAGTGGTGAGTGAAGCAGGCGTCTGGACGAGAGGCCAGTCTGAGTATAGAATTGATATTCATGGTTCATAATTATTCTTGTCTGTAATGTTTGGCTTCTTTGCTGTAATAAAGACCACTTCTTTAATTAAAACCTGCGTGGAGTGTTGTGTTGTGAGCTTATATTTTAAAGATGTATAAAAAACAGATGCTGCTGTGGATGAGAAATCATTATAACCATGGAAGCTGCTCTGATCCCACGACCAGATGATATTCAGCACACCTGTGGTCCGCCCACACAGGTGTTTTCACTCATGCTGATTAGCCCTCGGTGGATGTGCACACAGTGAGGACCTGAGGAATTAAAATCACCTGCGAGAGAGTTAAGGTAAGATGACGTTAGTCACTGTGACACTGAATTTAAGCTCCATCTGTTTAGTAGCAGTAAGAGTGTTCTCTGTTTGAGTTTTCTTGTTCTAATCAAACTTTTTCACAGCGGACATTTTGACTTGTCGTAGCAGGAATAATTATGGATGACTAAAGTTCCACTGAGGTGACAGCAGTGCTCTGAAACCGGCAAAACTAGTCACACATGCAGCCACGTGATTTATGTTACTAATCTCACCTGTGCTTTTCCTGCTGTGCTATGGAGGGAGGGGCCACAGTGGACATGTCGCCTGCATTTTTTTCAGAAGGCAGCATTGAACCCCTCAACTCTTTAGAGCCCAAAAACTGACGTTACATTAAAAAGATTTTTTTTAAAAAAAGGAAAGAAAACAGGAGAAGCTGCACTAGTGTGTGTAATTCTGAAGGTATGGAAGTATGAGTGGTGTTTGCATATAATAAGTAGCAAATTACATAGAGAATGAATGGGGAGAATGTAAGTAAAAATAACTTAAAAACTAAAAAGAATATCCAAACCTGTGTAAAATCTTCAAGTGGTAACTTGTCTGTTATAGTGGAGCTTTAAGCTTCTAATGTAAACATTTCATGAGGAGATACATTTTTAAGATCTTTAATGTTCTTTTTTGATATATCTCCAAAGGTACAAAAGATATTTTTAAAGAGCTAATTTTACATAATTTGTGAAGAATACATTTTATTCCTCACCTTACACATCTGCTTTATTGCACCACCTTTATAGTTTTTGCGCAAACTTTGTTTTTCTGCCTATGACAACTTCATATTAAAAATCTCCAGGACTCTTGTTTTATAATAATTTAGCACTTTTCACTGTGTTTTGCTTTGTAAATATTTGTTGCAACTGTCCATGTCATGAAGGAGACATGTCTAAATTATAAAAAAACATGGTTGTATTTTGAAAATCAAAGTTCTGCTCCTGATGCCGAGTCAATATTTTAGCTGCCATGAGAAGTGACTGCTGGGCAGGGCTGTTTCATCAGTACAGCTGAGCCACACCTGGTCCCAATGCTGCTGAAGCACTATACGAGGATCCACTTCAGACTCCTCACAGAGGGGCTCCTCATGTGCTGTGTTTAGTTTGCTTACTACTTACTTGATCGAGTCTTTTGGTCACAACATTCTCAATCTTGCTCAGTGAAGAGAAATCTGCATGTGGGGTGCTGAAGTTCATATGTTGAAAGGTATAAAACTTAAGTCACATGTAAAGGACACACAATGGGAGCAAAGAGAGCATAAAGTGAAATTGCAGGTGGGCTGTAGTGGGGCGCAAATGTAAGGTCTATGAAGAGACAGCAGTTGTTCAACTATGGCCCCAAGACAGACAGGATGTAGACGAGGAAATCATTTTTTCATTTTGTTTAAAGTTTGGACAAAATCTGGCTTTCTGTTTCTGACTTTAGGGGCTTGAAAAATGCTCAGATTCATTCATTTAAATTGTGATACACAATTGCACAATACAAGGATCCTGTAACCATCTCACCTGAATGGGCTGCAGTCATTTTACATGTTATCAGTCACACCTGCCATGACAGGCCACCATGTCTGCTGTGCCAATGGTCCACAGCAGGAGCACCAGGCAGACCAGAGAGACGCCATGTACAGCAGTTTTTCATAACTGTTCTGTCACTAACTAATTAAGTCACTTAATTTATTCAAATCATCCCAGTTGTAACTGAAAGCCAGTATTGTTAAGACACTTAACTCAGATTACCCCTCAGCAAGCATCTTCCCATTTATGGTTATATAAACCTGCAGAGCATTACTCCAGAGGAGAAACAACACTTTATCTGGGTTTTAGTAACTCTCTATAAATAACCCTGCCTTTGAGCTAAAATCCCACATGACTGGTCTACTTGATGGTACAGCTGCATCGCTGATACTTCTCCAAAAACTCCCGGTACTCATGGAGATGAAATGAATGCGCTCTCTCACAACCATGCTGTTTTCTTCAAAAAGTTTAATTTGCATAATTATTTACAACAGATGGTTGATAGCAGTACTTAGAAGAGGCAAAACATACTGAGCCACGTTGATAAAGCAGGAAAAATAATAAAATGATATAAATTGTTGAAACCATTTCAAAACCTTGCATTTAGAAAAGAAAGTTTACAATTCATTTTATAGGTAGACAAATCTAGAAATGAAATAGTCATCTTAAATTAATCTTACAAACACAAACTGATCTGTAGAATGCTGTAATACTGAACAGCAATGAAACACTAAATAATACATTCAGTTTCACTATCCTGCATGCTATCTGAAGATCTTATAAAATAATGTCGACAAAGGAACGGTAAACAACGAAAACATGGTCAAGAGCGGAAAATAGTTCCATTTAAATTAGGCATATATTATATATTTATATATGTATATTTCTGTACAAATACTGAATATTTGGCATTATATTTATCCTCATTATTGATATATCTAACAATTCAAAATAGTTTTAAGCTAACCACAAACCTTTTTATGCTATCAAATTTTTCTCATGTCACATTGCAAAACCCACAAGAGGCCTTCTGTTATTTCTACCCACAGCCACGACACAAGACATTTCTCCACCAAAGGCAAACAAAATTGTGACTGCTCTCTCTCCCCTCATAAAACACTGGAACATAAAGAACAGCACGGATATAGAAACACTTCTCCTCCGAGTTAAACTGTAGCACACAACGCCAAAAAAATATGCAAATGTGGACAAGATATGCCCGCAGATTCTGACTGCAACTGCATGTCCATAAATTGGTGTGGAGACGAGCGGTGGTGTAAAATAGTAAAACTATTTTAAAAGCAATGTAGACCGATTCACATTGACTCAGGCCCATAACTCTGTAGATGGGCACTGAGGTTACATGTTAAAAAAAAACAGGACTTACAGAAATCAAGTGTGAAAAAATGTTCCACAAAAGTACTCATTTAATGTGTCCTACACAAAATGTTAGCTTGTTTAAAGGAATGATTTGACACCTTGGGAAATAAACCTATTTTCTTTCTTGGCAAGATCAAAAATTGGATACCACTCTCATTTCTGTAAGAAAGATATGAAGCTACAGCCAGGTGATGTTTAGCTTAGCTTAGCTTAGCTTAGCTTAGCTTAGCGTAAAGACTGGAAACAGGGGAAAACAGCTAGCCTGGTGACAACATCTTCCCTCCACCATCCCCATTGGTGTGTTCACACCGAACTTGATGCGAGCGTTTTGCGTGGTGAGATTACAAATTCAACGCAAAGAAGCACAATAGATGCAAATTTGTGGGGCATGCACCTGGATCAACATCCCACACTGCACACCTGGACCAACACTGCAATCAACCAATCACAGCCCTCTGACATCATCAGTGTGCTGCCCCTGCACTTCTTTAAAAATAGGTTCGTTCGAGATGAGCCAGGCCTGCGCAGATTCGATCACCGGCGATCGGCGAACAATGCATGCCAGTTAGTTTTGTGTCCGACTTCATCCCGACTTGCTCTGGTGTATTACAAAAGTGGACGGCGATAAAACCACGAAAGCGAGGCGGCTGCAGTTTTTAGAGCCAGGCGCTGCAGTTGCTCTCCACCGACTGCACCACCTGGCTCTCACCTGATCTAACAGCTGATTGGTTCAGATGGTCAGAGACTTGTGGTCAGTGGGATGTGAGGATTCTTAAAATAACGTGTAGGCTACAGATGTGAAGCTCTGACTGCATCTGACTGAGCCTTAATGAAAGCTGTTGTCTAGTATTTTTTTTCCTCCGAAAATATGAACCTTATAGTCAAACAGAGTTTATTCAGCCTGTGTAGTTGAGGGGACAGGTCAAACTGATATGATGCTGATTTGCAGGAGAATTCATGACAAATGGAGGATAAACCATGAACATAAACTACAGATCACCTGTAAAGCATTTTAATAGATCATAATCTATCATAATTAAAACAACTGGAGACTGAGAACAAACTGATATATGGGTCTGATCACTTTTTTTATGAATTGACATCATTCCAGACAGGATGTAAATGTGTCTGTGACTTCCTGTATGGACTGAAGGCTGCTGGAAACTGTCGGGAAACTGTCCGACTTCACTGCAGCTTTTTGTCACTGCCCCCCCGCTGCAGCCGCCTGCTCTCGTCTACTTTCCGGGCGAGGCGCAGTTCATCTCAAACAAGCCTTATGCCTACGTGCTTCTTCAGAGCTAAGCTAGATTTCTAAATTGTTAGAATTGTTAGTACAATTAAAAAAATCCTCAGTAATGCTGAACAAAAACCTTGTAGGCTACTGCACGGTTAGCGAGTTAGCTTGCTAACTAGGTTGGCTATGCTAACAAGTAAGCTTGCCAATAGGCTAAAATATTGTTCCTTAATATTAAGAGTGAGGATAAGAGCATTTTCTAGTTGCAAAGACCTGCGAAGGACACATTTAGCTTACAAGGTTTTAGTTCAGTGTTACTGAGGATTTTGTTCAAACTAGCTCAGAAGAAGTACAAAGGAATTTTGAGAGAAGCACAGGAGCAGCACACTGATGATGTCAGAGGGCAGTAATTGGTTGATCACAATGATGGTCCAGGTACGCAGTGTGGGATGTTGATCCAGGAGCATGTCCCACTTGGCAAAATCACATCATGCATGCAGCACACACTGCGTTCCTGGACCAACATTGCAATCAACCAATCACAGCTCTCGCTGCACATGCACTTTTTTCCCAAAGTTTTCCAAATTGGAGTTTGCACAATTTCACAAAATCCCAAGTAACACTGAACAAAGTCCATACAAGCTACTGCTGGGTTAATGAGTCAGCTTGCTAAGTAGGTAGGCTATGCTAATGAGCAAACTTTCCAATAGGCTAGAATTTTAGCGAGTTAGCTTGCTGAGTAGGTAGGTTATGCTAACAAGAAGGCTTGCCAATAGGGTAGATTACTATTAACTGACAAAGATTAAGGATAATGTTATTTTTTTAGTTGCAAATACCTGCTATTAACATTTTCACAGCCAACCTAGTTAGCAAGGTAATTCGCTAACCCTGCAGTAGCTAATAAGGATTTTATTCAGTGTTGTTGAGGATTTTGTTCAATTAACTTCAATTTGGAAAACTAGCTCAGAAGAAGCACAATGGAAATTTAAAAGAAGCACAGGTGCAGCACACTGATGTCAGAGGGCTGTGATTGGTTGATCATAGTGTTGATCCAGGAATGTGATGTGGGATGCTGATCCAGGAACCTGTCCTATAGGGCAAAATCATGTTGTGCCAGAGCAAATGGCGCAAAGACACGAAAAGACACGATATTCAATTTATGAGCTGCACTCAGTGTCAGTGCTGTACAGAGACAAAACAAAAACGTGCTTGAAGGGCGCAGAGATAAGTGAGCGACATCATAAAATTTCACAAGTCCTGAAAAGACACCTGTGACTTCTGTAAGCTATTTTGTTGAGAGCTTCTTAGCAAAATGCTTTACGTAAATTAAGTTGGTCTTTTATTGTGGAAAGTTAACGACCGAAGGCGGAATAATGAGCTGCCATGATTGACGATAAAAAGTTAAGAGTGTCGCCATCATGGTTCAAGCTGCCTCAGGGCACAGAACCTCCGTGTTGACATCCAGCTAATGGTTGTGCTTCAGGGCAGACCAAGTTAGCTGTTAGCTGCCTTCCCCAGTTAGTTAGCTAGCACAGATCTTAAGGGCAAATATTTGCAAGTTCGCAACACTCCAGCGACCACATACGGATGAGTAATGCAACTCAAAAATTTGCACCACATTTGGTATGGACACACCGTAAGGCCCCAGGTCAACCGAAGTGTTTTCTTTTTTCTTAGCTGAAAAGGCCAGGTGCTCCTCAGGAAATGCCTGGCTGGGAGCGAGTGAAAGCACTCTGGAGGCGCAGCATCTGGTTGCTATGATACAGAATATACATGGAAGTAAAAATGTTGGCGCAAAGAAGTGTACTTGATCTGGATGAAGGGAAGACTGAAGCATGTAGGGAGAGATGATACTGGTCCATGTGGGTTTATAAATAATAAACATATTTCTTCATATTTGTTGTTGTTCAGCACTTGTATATGTAACATATGACGGCTGGTTTTTGTGGTATTTGTCCGACGGTTGGGTGGAAAGTAGAAGTCACGAAAAAAATAGCAAACAATTTGTGGGGTTTGCCAGTCTGTTTTTTTTTTGTTGCAGACCAGCTGTTTTCTCTGTTTTCAGTCTTTATGGCAAAGCTCAAGTACATTGAAAAAATGTTACTTTTGCAGCAAATTGCGGACAGACTGCAGTGTTCCACACAAAGTTTGCACAGAACCAATTAGCTAACAGTTTGATGAATGTAGTACAGCTCTATTTATACATTTTTAAGTTAAGCTAGCTAAGTTTAACAGCATGTTTAGGTGCTAAAATCGGTAGCATGCTAACTGTGTAACTTGTAAGTGTGTACATAGTGGATCGTACAGGCACCCAAAGCACATCCTGATCAGATGCCCAAACCACTTATGCTGGCCCCTTTCGACATGGAGCAGCGGCTCTACTCTGAGCTCCCTCTGGATGTCTGAGCTCCTTACCCTATTGCTAAGGCTGAGCCCAGCCACCCTGCGGAGAAAACTCATTTCAGACTGCTTGTATTCGCGGTCTCATTCTTTCAGTCACTACCCAAAGCTCATGACCATAGGTGAGGGGCGGAACATAGATGGGCTGGTAAATTGAGAACTTCCCCTTCTGGGTCAGGTCGTTTTTCACCACAGCAGACCAGCACAGCAGCTGTAGCACTGCTGACACTGCACTGATCTGCCTGCCTGCCCACCTCATGCTCCATTTTACCCTCACTCGTGAACAAGACCCCGAGATACTTGAACTCCTTCTCTTGGGGCATTAAATCACTCCCAACCTAGAGGGAGCAATACACCGTTTTTCAACAGAGAATCAGGGCCTCAGACTTGAAGGTACTTACTCTCGCCCCGACTGCGTCACACTTGGTTTGCAAACCGCCCAGTGCCTGCTGGATGTCATGGTCTGATGAAACCATCAGTACAACATTATCTGCAAAGAGCAGAGATGCAAGTCTGAGGTCCCCACACTGGACATTCTCCTACCCCCCGGTTGCACCTTGAAATCCTGTCCATTAAGATCACAAACAGAATCGGTGACAATCCTGGCGGAGGAACAGTGGAACACCCTCTGATAAGGCGTTTGACTCTGTGCCAACGCAGCCCCCCTTTGGTTATATAGGGACCAGATGGTTTGTAGGAACAACCCTGGTACCCCATACTCCCATAGTATCCCCATAGGACTCCCAAGGGGACATGGTCGTAAGCTTCCCTCAAGTCCACAAAGCACATGTAGGGAGAAACTCCCATGACCCCTCCAGCAGCCCTGTAAGGGAGAAGAGCTGGTCCACTGTTCCACAGCCAGGACAGAAGCCACATTTTTTCTCCTGAATCTAACGTTTGACAGTTGGTCGGAGCCTCCTTTCCAGTACCCTGAACAAACATACAACTAAAACCTGGTAATTACTGGGGTGTTTTGAGGTGGATTTCATTACTTCTGGATATGTTTCCCTGTCAGTTAAACACTTAAGCCAGGAGAGGTTAGCTAAGCCATAAAGATACAGATTAAACAAACAAGACATAACAGGTTATTTTGTGAGCTTTAGAGGTGATTTTATGGAGCTTTTGTTACCTCTGGACAAAGCCAGGCAAACTGTCTCCTTGTTTTCAGTCCTTATGCTAAGCTAAGGTAGTTGGCTGCTGGCTGTAGCTTTATAACAAAGAGATATGAAAGTGGTATCGATTGACTTATCCAACTTAGCAAACACAGGGATTTCCCAAAATGTCAAACAGTTTCTTTAAGTGGCAACAACGACCTAAACAGTACTGTAACAGCCCTCAGATTCAGGCTCATCAGAAGATGAAAAGCCAAACTAAATATCTAAATTAGGCTTATTGCTTGAGGAGCAGATACACTCTCATACAGCCCAGTATTAATGCAAGCATGAAATCAAACATGGTCCGTAATTACTCACTTGACTGCTGTTTGGCTCGTGACAACAAGCAAAACTCTGATCTATGTCATCAAAAGTCACATGGTTTATGAGAAGAGAGAGCAAGCAATAGAAAGACATCTTTGCAGTGCAACTGTATCTGAAACAAGGAGAAAAGCTTTCATTGTAAATTTCATGGAGTCTCACTTGAAGAGACCGTAAAGAGATCCTCAAGATACGTGTAAGGGAAACTCAGGGTTTTTATCTTGAGGATGTGACACTGCGGTTGTGTGTATGTGTGTACATTTGATGCTTTTGGTGTGTGCTGATTGTCAGAATAAACAAAATAAAGAAATAAAGAAATAAAAAGAAGCAAATTTAGGAAAAGTACAAGGAGAGAAGTGTGTTGATTCAGCACCTATACAGACTTCTCTGAGGTTTATCTTCGGAACAACTACTAAACAATGTTAGTCTAAAATATGGTGCTGTGAACTGTGTCGTAGAAAGCATAAACACATCTTGAGTAGTGACTTAAAAAGGAAAAGTGACCCTGGTAAAGGAACTCTTAACTTCTTACATCCGTGTGAATAATTGTATTACTTAAAGTTAGCTGACTTCTTCTTTTTACTAGATACTTCAGCATAAAGTAAGTGATCATGGATGTACAGGACTGAGCACTGGATGACAATGACAGCACACGTTTTTGCTCCTGTAGTGTAAAGCACAATAGACGGCGTGCTTTCAGTGCTCTGTAAATGAAAGGTGATCTGCATCGGGGCCTGCAAGCTCTGCCGCCCCACAGAAGTACCGCTGCATAGTACACAGGCATGACAAAGTGTTCCTGTGGAGATTACAACTACTCCTACTATACCATGTTTGCTAAAACACTTAACCATGAGGTAAATAGCTGTAGGTGAGCCCGCCTGTCATTTGTATGAAAACACTATTGCACTTTTTGGCTGGTCAAGTTTTGTCAGTCTCCAGATTCTGTAGCTGTAGATGCCAAAAAGGCAAAATAAACTATCAGGAGATTACAATATCACAGCTCGGAGGAAAAATAGATAAAGACCTTTTTTAAGAAATGGTTTGCTGAAATGGATGTGACGTGCATTCTGAGATGTTTACAACGTCATATCTGCTCCCAAAGTGGTGCAGGGATGAATCTGTCTTAGCCCTCCCAGTTTCCTCGTCTCAAAGTTAATGGTTTTTGTTTACTTGGTTTTTGGTTGAAATAAGGTCTGTGGTCAACTCAAGCTTAAGAGACTTTCACGTTTTGTTCATTCGTTCTTTCTCCGTAACCGCCTATCCTGTTATGGGTCATGGGGGGCTGGAGCCTATCCCAGCTGACATTGGACGAGAGGCTGGGTACACCTTGGATAGGTCGCCAGACTATCACAGGGCTGACACATAGAGACCTACGGGCAATTTAGAGTCACCAATTAACCTGCATGTCTTTAGACTGTGGGAGGAAACCGGAGCACCTAGAGAAAACCCAAGCTGACACGAAGAGAGAACGCAAACTCCACACGGAAGGGCTCCCCCACGCCGGGGTTCGAACCCCCAACCCCAGGTTCCAGGAACCAAGGACCCTTTTGCTGTGAGCCGATAATGCCAACCACTGCACCACCTTGTTCAGCCACAAAATAAGTCAGTAAATACCCTACTTGTGAATTCTGAAGCTTTTATGTGTCTTAAAGAAGGTGGTTATCAAGTTGCTAATTGGACTACAGAACGTCATCAAGCCTCATTGTGAGGGCGATGTAAAGTCATGTGACCATGGTATAGTTCGATTATAACCTAATGTTAGCTTTCTACTTCTGGCGATTGCATTTATGCTTCATTATCTTCTTGACCAAAACGTGTAAGTAGCACAAAGATTTGTTTGCAACAGATCTTTTTTGCAATAATCCAAAAAGTTCCATTGGCTTTTTGACGAGGAAACTAGGGCAATGTTAATTTCCTTGTTGGCCTACAAATAAACATCATCCCTGCAGCACTTACTTTGTTTTTACTGGAGCTGTATCTGCCGTCCTGTAACATGTAAATTCAATTTTAAAAATGTAACTGCATCATGGTGAATTGTAGCAGAACATCTGAGTGATCTGAACCAAATATTAAAAAAAAAAAAAGTTAGCATATCCTCCTTTAATATCCTCTAGACTGTATTGTGCTGTAGTTCATTACAGTAGGATGTCTGAATTAGTCAAATATAAATGTAATAAATCTCTGCAGTCTGACCCAGCCCAGTTTCCAGCCCTTTGTTATGGTATCACGGACAAACCTGCACTCTAAGAGGTGTTGAAATCTTTTCTCATATCTCAACCCAAAACATTCACTCACAGAGTCCTATGAGAATCAAACTGTAAGGCACCTGAGGATTTGTCATGTACATAATTGCCAAACTCCTAAGCCCCTCATAGCATGTATATGACACACGGACGCAAAAGAAAAAAAATTAGCGCTTCGTCAGATGCTAAAGTCAAGAACTTACACAACAACATGAAAATGGTACTATGATTATAGAATAGCCCTGCTTGATACCACAAAAACACGTCATCATGAGTATTTCACGTCACACATACTGTAATAGTGTACATCACTCGCAGCAGCTGTGTCCCTGTAACCTCTGAGGACATCTTTGTGTCTGATATCAGTCTTACTGACTGGTGATTGGTGCAAAAACAGCCAAAGTGACATCATTTTTTCATTCCTACCAGTGACGGTGAGGTTGTGAGTCCTTGTCACTCTACTGTCCCCCTTAGGTGCTAAACCAACCTCATTACCTTCTACCAACACTTCATAGGAAATTCCTAGCAACACAAAATACGAACTACAAAAAGCTTTGTTTGAAAAGGTAGTTTTTTAAAGGATAGCCTGGATCAGTGATAATGAGTACCAGATCATCAAGTACTACACATGATGGAATCACAGTATGCAGTCTGTGGGAAGTAGACTTGATTTGCATGACCTTCAGTCAGGTGGAAGAGCAGTTGGATTGTTAAAATAGCCCGTCAACTGTTGTCAGAATTCAAAGAAAGCTGTTGTTGGTTCCTCTGAGGGCAAAACTAAGGGAGGAACCAGTGAAATAAATGAGGACTTTAATATTTCAAAGCTATAGACTTAGAAGGGAGAAGGAAGATGGCAAGACAAAGATAGCCTAAACAAGAATATCTTTTTTGTTCTTGTCCACCAAAACAGTGGTACTAAGTACTGAACAGTGAGAAAAATAAATACTTCTGGTTAACATCTGCTTAATGACTACCACATGGTGCCACGCCATTGTTACGACAGCCTGAAATTCCAAAGCCCATTAGTCCGAAAAATGTCCCATTGGACTGAAAGCCCACTTCTTCGACAGTCCGTTATTCCAGAAACAAATGCCCATTGCCCCAAAATTCAGTATCTCAAAAAATAATTCCTCCCTGCAGTTAGGGTCATTTGCCCCGCAGTTTTTGAGCCACCAATTTCAGGTGTTTTTACTGACCCTTTATGCTGTTTCTCATTGGCGTTTGACACTTGTAGGATTTCCCAGCAGTGTTTGCACCAACCCATTCCTACCTTTCTAGTGACTTTTGTGCCACCAAATGTGGGTATTTTAAGCCACAACATGATCTTTTACTAACTATAGCCATTAACCATTAACCACAGCATTGTTGTTAAATGTAACCTATCAGTGGTTTACAGAATGCAAACAGGTTTTCTCCTGATTTGGTTGTCTAACTGCAGGGAGTGTGTGTATTTGGAGAAACAGGCAATGGGCATTTGTTTTGGGGATAGCAAGCTTTCGGATAAATGTGCTTTTGGGTCCATGGGACATTTTTCAGACCAATGGGTCTTCGAATATTTGGGCTGTCAGAACAATGGACAGTCCGCTAACACAGTGCTTACACATTTGGTTAGCACTACTGTGTAACAGTGTTTAGTAAAGCTAGCCTTTATTACTCTTAACCATGTTTAGCAGGATTAGATTCTCTTATATTAAACATTCTTTTATATATACTATGATAAATAAATAAATAAATAAATATATACTATATTTAAAATCTCATGGGCACTAGACATTATTTATTAATAAATAATTAAGTCATAAACTCCCTTCTAGTTAAAGGGAATGTAAGAAGATTTCTCCCCCCAAATAATCCAAGTGTGACTAGTTGACCAAGCAGGCCAAGGTTAGTAGAAAAAGTCCAGACTGTTCTTGTGAAAGACGTACCAGAGAATAAACGAAGAAAACAGATTTGAAAGTTAAAATAAATAAACTGACTTAGTGAGTGTCAAAAATTTACTTGGGACTCATTATAACTCTGCACCAAACTGTAACGGGAGAAGTGGGCATCATTGGTGCGTTCCTCTTGACAGATTTTTGAAAGGACAGAAATAGACCGAAGTACTGAACATTTAAGCACTGCAGTTCGTAGAAGATGATTTGCCAACCTGTTCTTCAGAGTGAATCTGAAGAGGAAAAGACTTCATAAACTTGATATGACTTCAAATCATTTTGCTTCCCGTCTAAAAGAGGGTAATTAAATGAAATTGGCCACAATCAGCTGGATCCTTCATCTCTGAAACACAATATAAATGGTGTCTTAATGTTGGACGCAAAGCCCCTTAATGGAAGAAGGTACTGTATTTATAATTAAATTTGAGAAATCATTGAACTTAAAAGAAAGCCTTCGCTATCTTAACAGCTTCTGTAATTACTAATGCACTTCATTTTTCAAGCAAATTATTCCTCCCTTCAATTACAAGTCCTTCAGTCTATACTTGGGCACAGTATACAGTGAAGAAATATACAGATGTATAAATTAAGCCTAGACTAGAATTTAGATTTACAGGTCCAGTATGTAGGATTTAGGGGAATCAATTGGTAGAAATGGAATATCATATGTGTAACTATGATGTGATTAGTTTATGATCACCTTAAAACAAGAATTGTTGTGTTTTTATTATCTTAGAATGAGCCATTTATATCTACATGATGGATGTATGGAGAACTGGATAAAACATTAGCGACTTACCGACTGTAAGATTACGCAGGACTTTTGCATCATTGGGCCTATGGAGCAAGCGCACCAGCGAATTTTGCCAGCTACTCTTGGTTAAGCCCTCCGCTAACTTGAACGGGGATAAAATTATTTAATCATGCGTCTCTTCTAGACTTTCTAAATGTTATCGGACTGAATGGATGAAATCCTGGTAGTGAAATTTGTCATTTTGTGGGGGTTGTGACGCTCAAAATATTGCAGCCACTGATTTACAGATGTCTCTTTCACAATGTAAGTCTATGGGGAAAAGTCTTTCAAGCCCAATATTATCACGTGATGGACGTGGAAGTTGTAGTTACACTACTTGGCCACTACGTCAAAATCCTACACACTAGACCCTTAAGCACTGAGAGTTACTGAGGAAGCTATGTCTTGTAAATACTGGTGTATATCAATCTGAACTCCATTTAAAATTGGTACTTATTCTTACAGTCTACCTGCAGAACTCTGAGTAAACATATCGGAAAATATAAGTTCATAGTTTATAATATGCATAAGGACATTAAAATAGGCAGTTCTTTAATCGGTATTTGAATTGTGAACTACAAGGACTTTCTAAAAATCAAATTGTATTATTTCTTGAAACGTGCATGAATTGATCCTGTTAGGACTCGAAATGAGAAAATCTATTCTGTCTGTTTGTGAACGCTTTTGTTTCAGTAACAGCACACATGCCTGTACTTCCTGTGAAAATTGGGGGGATAAAACATAAAGGTGTACTATGCAGGATTTTCCTAAAAACAATGCATAGACACACACAAAAGTAATCACTCTCAATCATTACTGAAGCGGTTTATCCACATACAACAATTCGTATGACATCTTCCGAAAAAGCACATACAATGGAATGTATGATATCTGGTTATTAGCACCCCACGAATGACATTATGTACTTAGGTAGTTATGGAGGTTAGGTTTAGGCAAGTAAAGTTACATAGGTATTGTTCAGGAAAAGAAACATGGTTGGGCATCTTAAGGTTTAGGAAAGTATAGTTACGTTGGTAGGTTTAGGAAAAGCAACATGGTGATGACTATGATGACTCAAAGTTCGCTTGGTTTCACATGGTTCTGAACACTGGTCTCCTGGGGGAAAGTCCTGTGTGTTTTGATCCGCCACCTCAAGATGACTCCTTATGTGGACTACTTGTTTTTTACTCCTGTTAGTGCATTGGTCACGTGATCGCCACCGTATGATTACGTGGGTTGAATTACTGCCTTATGATTATGTAGTATATGTACGAATTTTGGTTTTCGTAGAAAAACGTACAAACAGTGAAGGAGAACAGCCTGACAGGATAACTTCAGCATTTTTCAACCTGGACCTATGGAAAGTGTAATAACAAGAAACACCAGCAAGACGCAACGAATATGTAAACAGTAAAATAAAAACTTTTCATGCGTATACTGCGTCACAAATAACGGTGTCAATAGAATTCAAAGGCCTGAGACACATCTGAAATCAGGTAAATATTCATTCACAATACTGAATATAATAATCTTAAAATAATCTGAGCTGCTCTGTGTCAAAAATAACCACTATTCATGGACATACATTGACGATGTTCAGTTGCCCCATGTGCCTCCATTGCAGCTCGTTCGGCGGACGGCGGCCTCTCAGTACTTGACAAATTTAAAAAATTGTTGCTCAAATCAGTCTCTTTGATCAGTTTACACGGGGAAATAGGGTCCAGGTTGAATGGTGCCAAAGTTATCCTTTACGACCCACTAGAAGTTTGGCGGTGTATGTATCCGCAGTGACTCTGCCCTTTTATTTTGCTGAGTTCGGGAAATTTTGGGGCACAGCGCGCAAGTTCAGGTCAGGACTTTATGAAAAGGTAGTGACAAGGTGCCAGACCGCAAGCAGCACGCATCCAAGAGGAAGCTACGAAAATCGCAGTCACAGCGTTAAACAAACACGGATAAAGCGAACAAGGCAAAGGTTGGCTTTCTCTTCACTGCAAACAGTAACCGACATTTCCTGCATGGTATACCTTTAAGACACAATAAACCTGAAATCAATATGAACTTATGTATTGCCCTTGGTGACCTGGCATGATGTCACTATTATTTTTGTGCCCTTCGAAATTGAATCTTTAAACCAGCCAACTAATTCGAAAAACTGAACTGAGTTTGATAAAAAGAAAAAGAAAAGTTTCGGAGTGACTTCCCTCCTGTCTAATTTAGTTGGATTTTCAGCAGCTGCTCATCTCCTAGGACATTTTTTTTGCATCGTTAGGGGCTCTACATTCATGAGTGTTTTGGTTAAGGCCGTCTGGTAAGGTAAGGGTTTCAGATTTAGCACTGATGTACACATCACAAAGTAAGAGCAAACAAATGCAAGCCTCGATGCAAGCGAAACAAACCCCATCGAAATCCCAACAAGCACGACTCACTGCCTCACACACGTATTTACAGCACACAGACTGCCCTCCTCTGCTGAGTGCTATTCTAATTACAATAAAATGGGAAACATTAAACACTGTGCTGCAGCATAATTCTATTGGCCCTATGTAGACATTTGTTTTAATTAGCTGGGGTTAGATTGGCAAATGAAAATGAATGGGCATGTACTGCAAATGTTAGGGAAACGTCGTTGCTGTGGTACAATGCAGTTATGTTCAGCTAGCTGTAGCAGTATGCCCTTGGCTCAGGGTGGGCATATTAGATTTTACTTTAAGGTTGGTGGAATGTCAAAGCCTGTAATCTCTCCCGTCTGATAAATAATATTAATATAAATATCACTGACCTCTTTGCATGTTAGAAAGGAAGTTGAACCATAAAACCTTCTCCTCATTTACATCACTGAGGGCAAGAGCATTGCAAAGATGATCTTTTCTAAAGTCACAATCTACCACAAGTCATCGGAGAGACAACGGGCACCATATTAATAAATCTCTGTTTAAAAAGTCCTTGAGTGTGTGTGTGTGCGTGCACATAGGACTGGGTAAAGGACAACAGTTTTAGAGTAAAAAGCAGCACCATTTACTATAGTAACTGAATATTGTTAAAGTGTCATTTGCACCTGTCTTTCCTAGACTACATGAGCAGATCAAAAATAACAACACAAGTGTTCTCATTATGCCCCACTTGGAACAAAAGGTTGGATGCAGTGTGTGTTATGACATATGGTTTCTGTTTAGCTGAGAAACAACCCCTTAATCAGCGGGACAAATGCACTGTCAAATCAACCCACAACTGTTTCAACTATAAATACTAAATGCATACTGTAGATTGTGATGTTGGTCATATGATAGATACTGTAAGTAGAATTAAAAGTGTTAGAATCACAATAGTTGTAATTACGAGAGGCCTGAACGCCGTCAGAAAAGAAAATGAAAACAAAAACACAAGGTGCAGTTTATATGACCTATAGAGTAACATGAAATTCTGTAGTAAATTTTCCATATCTGTCCTTGCAATTCAACTGCAACAATATCACATGAGCTTCATAAACTACATTTCCCTTGGAAATACAAACATGAATATTATAAGGTGCAAAATGCATTGTTTGATACAGTCACCTCTTCCAGGCTGCGCAAAACTGTCTTTTTGTTAATAATTCATATTTGTTCTGCAATGGAAATGTATCCAGCAGCAAATAACGTACATAGCTTAAGAATGTATAGTCCTAAAGAGGGGATGGTGTGGCATGAATGGAAATGAATAAATGTTGAAATGATGGTCTGGGATTTTTAGCCTTATTTTTTAAATCTCATTCAGCAACACTGGTCAGCAGCTGCAGCACGCCTGGTTCAAGATGGGTAGATGATAGAGTTGAGCAGCACCTCAGACACAGGGTCGAACACTTGGACGTTTTAACCACAAACTGGCAGGAAACTAAGAGAAATTGATCAACGAAGGTATCAGGTTTTACTCAGCTTCATAGGAAAGGCTGGGTGTGAAGTTTAAACCAGTGATTCCCAACCGGTCCAGCCACGGGTCCAGATTTCTCCTTAGTCATTAGTTCAGGGTCCACACAGTTGAATATATTCAGTGTCATACTTGTGTTTGGCCATGTCATCGAGCTAGATTGCTGTCTCTGTCCAGTAGCTGTTCATCAGTCAGTCACTCTACAGTATTTGACATGTTCGTGAGTCACTTGCTGTCCATTCAAAACTGACCCATGACCCACTTCTGGACCCCAACCCACCAGTTGGGAACCACTGTTTAAATGTACTGTTTAGCTGTAAAGTAAAATCTGGCCACCATGTTCAAAACAGTCAAGCTGAAGCCCCACCCACCGGCCGGACCAGCTTTCTTATTTTACAGCTAAACAGTACACTAAAATATGTTTCTGAAAACATATGAGGTGAGAAACAGGCAACGCAATAACAGAATCTTGATTAATATCTGATCAGCGCTGCCAAGTTTGACAGTTTGACCGGAGTTCATGAGCAGTGATTGACACGACTGCCAGCTCTGTTAAGCCCCGTCTCCACCGAGCAGTACAGTACGGTTCAGTTCAGTTCGGTGCGCTTTTTTTCTGTTTCCACTGTGAAAAATTGTGGATGTTACCAATGGAACTGTTCCCTACCATCCCCATTTTTGGTCCCCCCTCTGTTGAAGTAAACAGCCAGTGTTTTTTACGAACTAAACACATTTGCGAGTCATTTGCGGTCCATTCAGAATGGATCCACAACCCACCTTTGGACCCTGACCCACCAGTTAGGAACCACTGGTTTAAACTTTTTTAAAATTCTTTCTAGCAGTTGGATAATAATCTTTATATTTCTGTGCTGAGATACACCACCGTGGGAAACATCAATCTCTGCTGCCGCTGTTCCTTCACACAGGATGCTTTAGCCCGAGACCATTGTTGCTGGTGAGAAACTTTAGAGAAGTTGCACTTTGTGTTTCCTTTGAATGTGGCGAATGTAACGTTACCATTACTCACAGCGGGGTAATGGCAACAATGAAGCGGACTGGAGTTTTAACAGTAATGACTATGATCAAATAAACCACTAACTTGGATTAATGATGAAATAAATACCAGGTGAGATGTTTATTTTGGGGTATAGCAGCTCATTCTCATAGCAAAGAGTCCCTTTCAGGTTTAAAGCTACACTAGGCAACTTCACATTATTGGCTCATGCTTACGTTCCAGCTGGCCTGTGGTCAGTTTTAACTGAAGAGTACCAAAAGGGCAAGAGGCAAAAGGTCTAACGCTGGTGTGTCCAGTTTTCTCAGCTTCGTTTTCAAAGTTTTATTTATTACTTTCTGTGGGAATCGTCTACACCAACTCACCTGACTCCTCACTCAGGGAAGATGGGGCGTTCTTCCCTATGGCAGTGCCACGTTGTCATTTAAGCTGATAAAAAAAGATGCATTTGCAACTGAACTCTTGCCTAGTGTAGCTTCAGCAGGGATGACCCAGAGAATGGCGACAGATGAGGAAAAAGTGGACGGGCAGTGACAGATGACGACAGCAGGCTGGGTGTGACGCCGCGAGCTGGTGTTGGGTGGAGGTGGACGAGAGGAGCTGAGGATGAATCCGTGGACCTCAAAGCCGTGTCTGGGCTTCAGGGATGTAGATCTCGATGCTGTCTGCCCTCTCTGTGGCTGAGTTCTGTCTGAAAGAAGCTGCTCGTTTGGCAGCCATGAGGCGTCTGCGGGCTTCCTGTCGCTGGCGGTCCTGAAGGTCCAGAGAGCGCTCTCGCATAACACCACCACGCCCCTTGGACGGCCGCTTTGGCAGAGGTGGTGGCCACTTCCGCTCCTTAGGAAACAGAATGACAATCAAACAAGGCAAACACCTGTTAGGCTTATTATTACAGCGACAAACGAAACAGTGTTTCTCAATCAGTGGACGGATAATATGAATTATAACATCAACCCCCGAGAGACCAGGGCGTCTTGTCACATGGGTTAGCTGTCACACCGTAAATATTTTCACCATCAGAGGGCACTACAGAGGACATTTGGCCATACCCAAAAGAAAACACTAAGAAAAACTGCTATTTTCACTGACACACCAGTAAAGGAGGCACTTGTGGCTGAAAGTCAGGCACAAGTTCAAAAATCTGTTCCTCATCTGTTCCCCAAAAATGTGGGAGAACAGAATCTAAAGCACCAAAGAAAAAGAAGGCAGGTATAAAAATAAAGACTCCAGATGCCTCTTCGTCAGACGAAGATGAGTGCCCGTGCCTTGTTTGTGTCGAGCCATTTGCAAACGGCTGTCTTCGAAAGAGTTTTGGGTCCAGTGCGTGAAATGCAAAGCGTAGGCTGAAGAGGCTATTTATTTGTGCCAGAACTAAAAATGTGAAGAAAAGTCCTTGAGTGCTTGATATGTTTTATTTTTAAGTTTATTTGAAATCATTTTCTAGTTCTTGTAGCTGGGACTGATTTAACAGTCACAGGACTGATTCAAGTTCAACAATTAATCTCTTTTTTCTGTAGCTAAATTAATTTTATATTTAAAGGAAAAAAACAGTGAATTGGCTAATTGTTTAGTTGCTGCAAAATCCAGTGTGATGTCTTATCCCACACAGTATGACAACCTACCATCTGATGGGGCAACGTGTTACATGTGCACACTCAATATTTAAATGCATATAACTCTGTGCTGAAAAAAGATATGACAATGAAATTAATACAAAGTACTTGTCTGAGACTTTGTTCTTTCATTTGACATGCAATTTTAAACAAAATGATGTACTGACCCCAAGATATATAAGAGTGCTAAAAGGGACCTGGTCTGCCGGGTCATCTCTGATAACAGCTCTGCTATGGAATGGAACATGAATTGTCTGCAGAAAAAAAAATCCTTTATAGATACATAACAAAAGTGACAATGGCAATATTCTTTTCATTTAGTGAGGAAATTTTACATTGTTTTACACAGCACAAAAAATTAAGGAAACACTTAATAGTCACAGTCTGACACTAAGTCAAGATATCAATCTGTCCATTTAGAAAGTGACTGTGAATCAGTTTCAGTTGCTTTGGTGCAAATTAGGGATGCACCGATCTGATATCTGGATCGAATATCAGCCCTGATATCATCAAAATAGATGGATCGGGTATCGGAAAATGCAACCTATACCTGAGGCGATCCTTTCCCTTTAAATCTATTGCAACGCGAGCTAGGCCATACGTCATAGAGTGAAGGAGAGAATCTGCTGTGTGGAGGTATTTCACACTATTTCAACTGCTGTTGCACAATTGTTTATTTTTGTTCAAAATAAATAGTTCATCATTGCATTAATCTGTTTCATCTTGTTTCATTTTATCTAAGGAAAGAACTGTGTAGCCATCAATGCCTGATGCCTCTAGTCTTTTCTGTTCTACATGTAAAGGTATAAAGCTTTTTAGGTCAACCATGGTATCGGATCGGTATTGGGTATCGGCTGATACTCAAAGCCACAGCAACGGGATCGGTATCAAAATTGAAAAAGCTGGATCGGTGCATCTCTAGTGCAAATGAAAGTGACAACAGGTGCAATGGAGAGGCAAAAGCAAGACAACCCCCAAAAAGGGAATGGTTTTACATGTGGTGGCCACAGACAGTTGCTCTCTCCTTATCCTTCCTGGCTGATTCTTCTCTAGTTTTGTGTTCTGCCAGTGTCCTTGTCACTACTGGTAGCATGAGGCGGTAACTGCAGCCCAATCAGGTTGCACAGGTAGTCCACATCCATACCTGCGGTTACAAGAGGTTTGCTGTGTCTCCCAGAACAGTCTCGAGAGCATGGAGGAGATAAAAGGAGACTGGCACGAGGAGAGCTGGACAGGGCCATAGAAAGGCATCAACCCAGCAGCACGACCAGTATCTGCTCCTTTGTGCGAGGAAAAACAGGAGGAGCACTGCCAGAGCTCTACAAAATGACCTCCAGCAGGCTACTGGTGTGCATGTTTCTGACCACACTATCAGAAACAGACTCCATCAGGGAGCATGAGGGCCCGACGTCCTCTAGTGGGACCTGTGCTCACAGTTCAGCACTGTGCAACTCGACTGGCATTTGCCAGAGAACACCAGAACTGGCAGGTCTGTCATTGGTGCCCTGTTCGCTTCACAGATATGAGCAGGTTCACACTGAGCACATGTGTATGTGTATGTGGGTGTTATTTCCTGCTGCAATTTTAATACGAGTTCTACCATAAATTGTTCTGCCAACAACATCTTTTTCCACATCACAATGTTTCTCCATCACAATGTTTGCCAGGTCACTCTGCTCTAAGACTTCTGCCCATAGTGAGACCATTCAGGATTGCTCAATTTTAGTAAACACATTTTGCTTTTAACTTGACTTTAAGGGTCAAAAATTCCTGGGCCTTTTTGCCACCACAGATATTGTTGGGAGTGCATACAGGCACGTGGGGGCCATACACAGTACTGAGTCACACTATGAGTTGATGTGATAAAATTCACACAAGTTGAATCAGCCTGTGATTTCATTTTTTTTACTTTGATTTTCAGTGTAATTTTGAATCCAGCCCTCACTGGTTTCCATTGACCATTGTTACCTGATCTTGTTCTCAACAAATTATACAGTGTACGTCAGTAAAGATTTTCAACTTGAATAATTCCTTCATGAAGATCTGATGTGTGATTCAAGTTTTCCCTTAATTTTTTGAGCAGTGTATTTAATTTGGTTATTGTATAGAACCTCATTATGGAAAAAAAGAGTGTATTTAATCAGCAAAGGACAAGAACTCATAATTGAGGGTTCTGAGGGAAAAAAGCAATATTAACCAGCAGATTAAGCCCCGACAGGACAGCTTAATTTCTTCAGAAAATCAGGCCGAAAATGATACATGTATGCAGATAAATTAAATGGTAATAGGAGTTTCATTCTCTATAGAGTGCACAGCTTTGGGTACATTTGGCTTTAAGTCTTTAATGTGTGGACTCTTGGTATCTTGGGTACATATGTGCATGATGCAGGGTCCCAGGCAGCTTGGGCTTATCTTTGGTACCACAGAGCATGTGAGAATAGACATGGCTAAAAGAAATTTCCAGCAGCAGCAGAGGTTGCAATATGAGAATTTATCATCAGAATTCTCCCTTTTGCTGAGGTGCTGTTATTTATTCAGCAGAAAGACAGCCATGTGACCCAGAAGCTGTTTGCTCCAACGAAAGGCATCTAGAAACACTACAGACACCATCAATTTAATATGTACCTGTTTCACAGTGTTTGCAACATTTACCTGTGAAGGCAGTAAAATTTCACCCACATGACCCACAAATCTCTCAAACACACTCATATACATAAAACCCAATGCAAGCAAGCTTTTCTGATTGCCTGGCGAGCTGGTGTTAGTATGAAACCGTGCTCGCTTTGGAGGAGAGAAGCCCAACGCAGAGCATCTGTGTCACTGTTTGGGCTCAGCTTCGTGGAGCTTGCAATGTGCCTATTAACTGCTGGAGGTAAATAACTCCCTTACAACTACAACTGTAGCATGAAGATAATTATCCAAGTGCCCTGAAGGAGGCTGTCTATCTCTAAAACCACATTACCATCTAAATGTGCTTCTTACAAATGCAGCGCCCTCATCTACAAGCACCACTCTTACAAATGTGCTTTTATTTCAGCTGTTGGTTTAACTGGATGTTTTGGTATTATTTATGCTTTATGTTTTTTATTTTGTACAGTGACAAAAGGATACTATCAAAAATGTACAGTATAAAGAACTGTAAAAAATGGTTAGTATGTCAGAAGAACCTGGATATGAGTTAACATTTTAGGTATTCTGGCTCCCTTGATTTGAAGTCAGTGGGCTTTTTGAATGGGTTCTTGGTTGTAAGGTCTGTGGTTAATACAAGCTTAAGAGATTTTCACAATACCTCACGCGTGAAATCCGACGCTTTAACACGGCTTATAAAAAATGCATGCCAACAAGTGGCTAAATGAGACTGCAGAGGTTGTCAAGGACGCTATCACACCAAACATGGAAACTTATCTACTCACTAGGGGTGGGGGGAAAAATCGATACAGCATAGTATTGCTATATTTTGCGTGGTGATATTGTATCGATACACTGATGCCAAGTATTGGTCTTTTATTACATACATCATACACTTTTGCAAATACAAATTTTAATACAACTTGTGGTACTAGAATAATACAATGAATTGCTTTTTCGGTCCACTGGATGGTGCTGAGTTTTTTTTCCTGGTGAGGTCAGCAAAGGTTTTAGTCAGCGGCATTTGGCAGAAGGTTGATCAAAACAAAGATGGAGGCACCGGAGACAGAAATCAGAAATGCGCCGTTGGGTGTTTAAATCAAACTTCTTGATTTATTTCGGGGTTTTTAACATGGAAGGAAAGAAAGACTTGAGTATGACACAGGCAATTTGCAATCAGCCACTGATGGCCACTGACCCCTACTACTCAGTAGTTGGCCTTTTCATCTTGAAACCTTTTTTGTAATCTAAATATGTAAAAAATGTCTGACAAGCAGTCAAAGATGAAAAGAAAATGCTCATGTGCAGGTGAGATTCTCTGTCCGGTTGTATATTTTTGTCAGTATTCTTGATGGGCAAATGTACACAGTATAACTGTCAATTTTCATACCACGGTATACAGTTTGGTGGTATACCGCTGCAACCCAATTTGGTCATCTTTGAAAAAATATGTGAGACTGACAGTTGATACAGTCATAACCACTGGCTAGATCAGGTCATGCTAAGAGGAAATGCTTTTGTAGAAAAGGTAAGCGCACAAAAATAATTAAAACTTGGAAGCTTAGCGGTGGTGACATTAGTGTCGTTAGTTCAGAGCCCAACGTTAGCTTTTTACTTTTGAAGATTGCATTAATGCCCCAAAAATCATAAAACTGGTGTGTATCTGTGAATATTATCTTACTGAATGACGTGTGAGTATAATAAACTTTCCACAGAGCTTATTTTTAATAATAATCAAAAATCAAATGAAAAAATCTCATTGGCTTTTTGTCAAGGGCCTACAAAAAATGTCATCCCTGCAGCACTCTAACTGCCTCTTTTGAACACAATGTTTAAACTCAGTCCTCAGTGATGTCATGAATCATGAGTCACCTTCATACTGGTTTTCTTGTTTTTAGGTTGCTAACTATTTATTCATTTCAACACATTTGGCATTATTCCACAAACACTGATTCTTAAAGCAGTGCTGCATACACTACATGCTGTGTGCATTTTGGAGGAAAACTGTGCTGTGAAATTCTGGATTTTAGATAAGTGGCTAAGCTATCGTGTTTTTATTCACTGCTACAACTACCTGTCAAGACTTAACCAGTTTTCTCAGGAAAAGCAAAGACAGAAAATAGCACATATAAATACTGACGTGTGTCGTGTCACTGTAGTGTAAAAATAAAAGTTTAGCATGCGTTCAAAGTGCAAATGTGTGAATCACTGCAAAGACAGCCCTGTTTTTTCTTTTTCCTCAACCATCTGTTAGTCTGTTAACAGGAAGTCTCAAACTCATACTGTCTGTATGAAATTCCATTAAGTACAAAAGGTCTGACATCACTTGATGCTGTTGAAAAGCCGGCTTAAGCTCCATTTCTCACTACTTAACCTTACATTACCGCAGCCCAAAAGCAGCTGATGAGTTACGATAATAACGGACCTGACAGATAAAGCGAGTCCCAAATTTTTCTACAGACACAACTGATGTGTTTTTAATAGAAAAACATTTTTAGAAGACGCTACTAGCTGTCTGAGCTGAACTAATGTTGCCTTCCAACATGGCCCCTGCAGTGTTATGATAAGAATAATTTACCTCCTGCTGGTCATGAGTCTTAAAAAGGAAGGCAAATGTTGTTACTGTAGTTTTCTCAAGAGCTAAGCGAGTTCATCTGGAGCCCATTAAGACTAATTATTATAAGTGTGTGGATCCCTGGGAAAACATCTACCAGTTTTACCTTCTTCTCTGGGCTCTCCACCAGCTGCCACTGGTTGCTCTTGATCTGCTGCAGCTCATCAAACTTGGCAGTGACGTCATCGATGGAAAGCTGCAAGAGGTCCCAGAATCCAGCCAGGTCCTGAGATGTGGGTCTGGGCATGGCACTGGGGTCCTAAAGAGACAGTGGAGTTCAAAATGTAGTGAGTAAAATAATTTCCTGCCCTTGACACGAGAGGGATTGCTGAACAACAATTACAAATGGGGCAGCTGTGGCTCAGGAGGTAGAGTGGGTCGTCCACTAATGGGAAGATCAGCGATTTGATCCCTGGCTCCTGCAGTCCACATTAGGAAGTATTCTTGAGCAAGATACTGAAATCCTCCTCCATATTGCTCCTGATGGCTGTTCCACCGATGTGTGAGTGTGTTAAAGCTGTGTAGCAATTGACACCCTGTACAGTAGCCTTGGCCACCAGTGTGTGAGTGGCTGGATGTGACTCAGTCTTTTTCTCGACAAAATCAAACACTTTCAATATTATCGAAAAGTTTTAAGTCTTGGCTCCTGCAAATACTGAAGCTCAATGACGTGAACACTGTCAACAACCAATAGCGGCGCTCATTTAGCACCAAAAAGTAGCAAACTGGCTATAGTGGTTTTCAAATGGTGTACTGTGATGCCAATCCAGGTGTGCTGTGGGATTTTGTGATAACCACACATTATTATTGCAATATTCAGCTGGGTCTATACAGAAAGTATCAGTACGTTGTGTGCACCCATTTTCACATAAAGAGGAAAGCTTCTGAAAGCTAAAAAAATGTAATTTAATCTATGTTAAAAAACCTTCTAGGGGAACCTTTTTGTCGCCGTCCGCATGTGGGAATTATAAGTGTGTGACACATCAAAAGCCCTGATTGGCAGCCAGTGTGAGGGATGATAACATTTAAAAGGAGAAGTGGGTCGATGGATCGCTTTATTGTACAAAGCAAATTACAACAAAGTCTTAGTAAAGACCACCTGCCACCAAAAGAAAATAGAACACATATTTTTCTTATTTTTATTGTCTTATGTCATAATAAGAGTGATAACACATAGGAGCTCTTGTGCACAGATATAAATACAGGTGTTCCTTGAGATTTTGGCTTGCCCCCAAAAACGTGAACAAGCCTGTTTTCTTGGACTGTGATAAAGGAGGAGAAACTGGTGGAGTTGTGAACACGAGTCTGTGTTAAAGTCAGCATTTATCTGATTCATCAACCAGCACTTATTTTAGTGAATAATTTAAATTTTTGAAACAGTCCACCTCTCATTCCCACAGTTTCCTCCCACTAAAATAGAACAGCGAACCAACAAGGCGACAAAATCCAAATGCAGAGTTTGCAAGCAAATACATTCTATCTTTATTGGTCATATTGATGCCAAATTCACAAGAATGCTATTGACATATGACACCTTTAATCCTGTAATTCTAGAGTTCTGTGTTCTTGAAAATATGTAAGGCATTGTCATATTTCTTAGAGGGAGTTTGATGTGATGTCTTCCACCAGGAGCAGGATAGGAAATAATGTACAAAAAGTCACACTCTCTTTAGATATGAGAGGGCGTCAGACTTTAGTCTTTTAAAAGTCTTTTCAGAGTCTCCGTTATAATAGGCACTACTTTCAGGACAACATGGCCACCTCACCATTTCTACCACTGTGTGGCAGTACAGCACCAACTTATGTTCATCACCTCAACTGACTCCCTGAACACTGCATCTTTTTTATGAGTCTATTATGTGCTGTGGGAACCACCATAATTAATAATTATTAAAGGTCATTTTTATGGTCATATGCAGTGAAGGCTGAGTGCATGGGGAAGGGAAATGCTCTTCATTTGCCCTCTTTAGAAATTTCTTTTTGTACCAACACCAAGTGTGTGAGAATTACTGTCAGCACAAGTGTTTTTGCAGAGTTCAGAAGTGTTATAGTGTTATTCACTTTCACTGTGATTTGCAAAATTATCCAGATTCTGTAAAAATTAGATGTGAATGGTGCTAACTGTTGCTGCATTTTTGTGGTGCATTGCTGTTCATGATACCTCCTGTACCCAGTTTGTCAACTGCAGCTCATCCTCCTCTCATTAGCCTGCCACATACAGACATGTGCTCATTACCACAGACAGCCAACACAGAATGAGTGTCATCTCAGACCAAGACAGGGTCCGTCAAGTCAAACTTCAAAGCACGTTCGGAGCTTTTTATAGACACATCATGCAGTTCCTCCTCCGTCCAGAGGGGAAACAGAGTCATTCTCTCATTCAGACACGTCTGAAAGCTCAGGGCAATCTAAGGCTTGTCACTACCAATGTTAGACTTAATTCATCATCCCATTATCTATGGGGAGAGAGAGAGAGAGTGCGGCCCCAAACCATCCAAAAGAGAGCAGCACACTGAGTTAAGGCACACGCACAAACGCATAAAAAAAGCCCAACACAAGGCAGTGAGATAGCTGGCAGATTTCAGCCACCTCCACAAGGTTTTGCATTTCATTCAAAAAATTAGCTATGCTTTAGTAAGGTGTGATTAAGTGCCTGCCTGTCTCTGTGACTGCCTCTCTCTACTGTAGCTGCAGAAACATTCCCACTCATGACACTATCATCCTCTGATATATGCTGACTCTGTGGATGGTTAGCATTAGAAAAGGTATGAGTTTCCCATCGACGTGACATGAGGGCTAAACAGTGAGACAGCGTGGCAGTCCATTATTCAAACTCTGAGATCCCATTCAAACCGCTGCCTCGGTGCACTAATGGATAGCCTCAACACAGGTGCTGCTTCCTATTGGAATTCCCCTTTCGTTTACTGCGGGGTCAATAGCAGCAAAGGGACTGCTTCGCTATTGATCTCTGTGGTCTATTTCTGGAGGGCGCACAAGTGCAGCGTCAGGCCGAGCACCTTCTCGGAGCTCAGAGGAAGAGAAGCCTCTCAACAAGTTTCCCCCTGATCTTTTGTGATGTAACATATTAACAGTATGTAGGTCGACACAGCGTGCTGGTTCACAAACACGTACGACTCACCAGATTCTGCTGACATAGCCAGTAAAACTGCTGAAACTTTTGAGACATGAGTAGCTGAGCACTTCCCACTGCACTCCGGATTTTTCCTAGGACTGGTGGACACACACATCGAGAGAGAGAGAGAGGGAGACAGAGAGAAAGAGAGTGACAGCTTGGCAAAGGCTAACATGTTGAGCAACGTCTTTCAGTCGTTCACAAGCATCCAATCTGCTCACAAAACGCCCGTCACGATTCTGTGTTCTCATAGTCAACATGACAGCTAATACTGTGAATGTTCACTTTGGCTATACTGATATACATACTGCGAAAAAGATTATCATAAAGCACATATGCAGGAGCAGGCCCTGCTGTCCTCGGGGTACTCACTCTCCTCCGTCAGGTCATGCTCCTCTGCTTCTCTCTCCATCTCTTTGCACCATCCCTCCAGCCGTTTGGTTTCATTGTGAAGGAGCTGCATGAACCAGCTGCCGTCCCTGCGGAGCGGGGACACTCGCCCTGATTCGGTGCTCTCCAAGCTGGGTTCAACCAGCCAGGGTTCAGGCTGTGGGCTGGGGGGCCCGCTGGAGGGCCGGTAGTCCTCCCTGTAACTGAACAGGCCTTGTGTGCGCACCGTACGGATGGCTCCATACTGCGTGGGCGTGCTGGGTTCGGAGTGGCGACCGAAGGCGCCACCGAACTGCAGGCCCTTGTCCTCCATGGAGGGGAAGCCCTCCAACTCCATGTCTGCCTGTACTGCAGTGGTCACACTGTTGGAGCGCTTGAACCTCCCATGCCTAAAAATGCATGAATTACAGGGACACTGCTTGAAGGGACAGTTCACCCAAAGAGTGCTGCCGATATTGGCCGTACAAACGTCTGCCTTCTCTTGAATGTGATGTAACTAGATGGCTCTCAGCTCTTGGTGCTCAAAGCTCCAAAAATACTTTTGAAAAACTCAGCAGCAATGTCT
This sequence comes from Epinephelus moara, assembly GCF_006386435.1. Lineage (NCBI taxonomy): Eukaryota > Metazoa > Chordata > Actinopteri > Perciformes > Serranidae > Epinephelus > Epinephelus moara. The sequence goes on from NC_065517.1 coordinate 20,284,632, forward strand.
CTTTCCAGAAATCGTCTCAGTTACTCAAGATAGACCTTGTTGTGAGCAGTTTCATGTAGGAACTATTTTCTCTCTACCGAACACACCAGCCAACCGTAACACTGTACAGAAGGAAGCATGCATCGACTATTAACACACTAAACACCACTGGAGTAGCTAATGTTACAGTACAGCCAATGAGGACACCATTCATTTTTACATCTCACACTGTCACAAGCACGACCCTCTCATCCATGAGTAGATGCACGCTTCCTCCTGCACAGTGATACAGCTGGCAAGTGAAGTTAATTAGTAAGAAAGTAGTTCCAACATGAAACTGCTCACAACAAGGTCTGTGGATTATCTTGAGTACCTAGGTCATGATTTCTAGAAAGAGACATTGCTGTTGAGTTCCTTAAATGTATTTTTGGTACTTTGAGCACCACAAGCTGAGTGCCATCTACTTTCATTATTTCTGAGAGAAGGCAGACATCTCTACGGCTGATAGCTCCAACACTCAGCAGCTAACACCAAAACAATCTAGACTGATGAAAAGCACTACAGGTAAGAGGAAATGTACTTTGACTGTGGACACTGTGTTTCATTTCTCTGACCCACATACCGTTTGTGATCCTCCACCTGAATTCCTATAGAGTGGAACTGAGGAAGGCCTTTACTTTCAGTCTCAGAGTCTGTCACAGTTTCCACCTGGTGAGTACAGACAACAGGACACTGTCAAATCATCATGATTATCCACAACTGAAATGAACACACACACCAAAGTGCAGACGCGCGTCTACCATTCAGAAAGACAGCTGACATTTGGAAATGCATTTCATGTTGAGCAGATTTCTTACTTGTCAGAGGACATTCAAGTTTTCACTTTTGTCTTTCTACTAGCAATAAAACTGGCGGGTGTGCTGGCTCTGATGGGGGCTGTTTGAGAAACACATATAGGCCTATAATGATGCCACTCAAACATACAGAATATAAGACTTTTTGGACCTTTTTAATACCACTTTAAATTAAATTAAACACCAAACTTGCCATGGAAATACACACCTAAAGCAAAAATATACTTTTTCCAAAAACACACATTGATGCCCGTTCAAAATGAACAGTAAAAATGACCCTGACGATACTCTCCGTGCTTATGGCTCTGCATGTGCTGATCCCCATTATACCTAGTCTGAAACACCTTCGACACACAGCGCAGTTTGCTTTGTAAACATTTCAAGGCACCGGCTTTAACCACCATGAATAGTCGTGATTCTCAAGCCATTTGTCCTTGGACTTGCATTTACTTATTTCCATAACAAGCAGACTGGCTAGCAGGGCCTTGGTTAAACAATGCAGACTCATTGCATGATTGAAGTGTGTGAGGGGGCGAAAATGGGGAAATTGTGCGCAGGCAGGTGTTGTGCTGAGTCCATTCCCCCATCAAATAGTGTTTCCCTCCTGTTAAAATGATGTTTCCTGTAGAGCCAACACGGGAGATTCTATCGGTGACTTGACTAAAAAACATTCAAGACCCATTCAATCTGAATTTAACACATTTCAAGACTTTTTAAGGACCCGCAGCCACCCTGGTCCTTTAAGTGCTACACAAGAACCTCAACAGAGGTTGACAGTCAGGAGTGAATTGCCTTTCCCCACCTATCCTTCAAGGTGAAGAGGTGAACCAACAGCCTGTGCAACTGTAAGAAACCAGCACTTGTGAGTGTGAATCAGAAACAAGATCTCTCCGTCATGACACACATTGATGCATGATCTGGAGGACACAATGTAGTGCTTTCCAAGGTTTTGAAAATCCAGCTACAGCTTAATAGATTGTCTAAACCTGGTGTTATCAGTACCAACATGTACAACTGCAGTGCAGGTAGCTGCATGGATGTCAGTGAAGACCAGAGAGAGTTCAACCTTTAAAGGATTATTTCACCTACAAAGTGATCATTTGTATACCACTTACTCATCCTGTGTTATGTTGAATTCATGAAGGAAACATTTCTCTCATATGCCTCCACGGTGAACAAAGAATCCAAAAATGGAGAAACATCTTGATGAACTCGTAAAGGGGGCCGCTTTTAACAACAGCAAAACTACATCATGACATATGTTTACAAACTTACACACAACTTGGGCAGTGTAAACTAAGTCTAATTTATCCAGTCTTATGATGAGTACTTCCCAGACACATGCATTTTTAAAAAGAGCCCTGGAACAATTGAATGATTCTACTGACCTATAACAGCACATAGCATATATTTTTACTTTTGTTCATAAATTGATTGGTCAGAGGTCGGGGCGCTGACAGCATGTGATCTGATGACCTAAAGTTAACCTGCTCTGGAGAAGGTTAGCTGTTCAGCATAAGTTACCACGGAGATTTATCCCAGTAAAAATAGAACCAGCTTCTTAGCACTGAAGACCCAAAGTTAACCCCGAAGTTACCTCGTTAACTCCAAATCCTGCTTCGTAGTACTGGCCTCTGAAGGTTTAGGAAAAAGATGATGGTTTGGGTTAAACTTAACTGCACTTAAGCAGTTACAATTACTTGCATTTTTTCTGTGTTGTTTTATCATATTGTGATAACACTGGTGATTTACACCCCTAGTGTTCGGGAAGTACTGAGCATGTGACTAGATACAGGGTTCCTACACATTTGGGATTTCAAAATTCCATACTTTTCCATACCCTAATTTCCAGACTTCTCTGTGTTTTGTTTTTTTTTCCAGAGAATATGCGACATCTGAGTAAATATATCAGTGTATCATATTTCACATCATATTTAATTATTCTTAATAGGCAACTGTAGCCGAGTACCATAATGGCATGCAAATAAAAACTCAGGTAAGTTCAATGTCTGGGCTGAGGCAAAAAGGTTGGGACTCGGGGTGCAAGCGATGCAGTAACGAGACATCGGTGTTTTTTCCTGTGATGTGGCTCAGAATTGCCTTCTCCCCCATGTTGGCGATGTCAAACGATTTCACACAAAGCTTGCATCTAGCTCTGTGTGTGAATTGGGAATCCTTGGCCAACCAGTATTTATATACGGTATTGTCAAGCCATCCATCCAAAAACTTGCATCTACCCATTGTGAACCACGTGAAACTCGTCTTCTTGTCGAAGGTGCAGTGTTGGAGTGAAACTTGATACCTGGGGGGCTGGAGGAGGGTCATGGGGCAGCGGACTGGACATACCACTTGTCAATCAGGTAAAAGGGGCGGTATGTTTTCTGAGACGTTTGCTCTCACACAAACTGTGCTTGGCCCGGCATAAAACACGATCCGGATTGATTAAATTATTTTTGGAAATACCTAATTTTCTATTTTAGAAAACAGTATTTTAGAACAGTGGTAATAGTCTGGAAACATAAATATTTTTCCATACTTTATTTTTCATTTTCCATACTTTTTAATACCTGGAAATTGATCAAATTTATTTCCATACTTTTCCACACTTTCCATACTTGCGTAGGAACCCTGTAGATAAATGAGGCATGGATCATTCAGATATTTTGATGCAGTTTTGCTGTTGTGAAAAACACAAACCCTGTTTTATTCCAGTTCATCAAGATTTATCTCTGTTTTTGGATTCTTCACTCACAGTGGAGGCATGCCAGAAAGACAAAGTTTTCTTCATGAATTCATGGCAACATGAGGTGAGTAATTGGTTTACTAATACTTATTTTGTGGGTGAGGTATTTCTTTGAGAAAACTGAAAATAGAATCATCAGCTAGTTGGAACTCTGGGTTACTGCTGGTACTGTGTCCACTCTGAACAGTTCAATTTGCAAGAGGACCGTCAATTCTTTTGGACACCATGGCCAGCATTGCCCACAAGAGACATCTGTGGGCAGCATGCAGGAACAACATGGTCCACACAGACAGCCATCTCCAAAATTGGGGCAAACAACTGAGAACAGTTGCCTTGAGGAGATGCAGCTACCTAAGCTGGTCGGACAGTTAGCACACAAGGCAGAATCCTTATCTTGCAGTGGAGCTACGAGCTCAGGTATTGGCTCTATACTATCAGCCAGCTCAAGAAGAACTTAACAGGTTAAACACCAAGGTCACAAACTATAACAAAGACAGTAAGAGAGCTCCTCATTTTACTCTTCATTTCTGCTGCCTTTGAATAAGCCCTGTCCCTGTAATATAGCCTGATACTTGTAAAGGTCAACAAGCCTGCAAACCCTTGTAGAGCACTTCACACAGATCGGTACATTTGGGAACTTGTAATACTAAAAAAATGACAAGATTAACCAATTTGCACGTGTAGCTGTATTGCCGGTTCAACACTTTGAAGTCTGCCTGGGGATGTGGACGGAAGTAAATCTTCAATGAAGGAACCTAATCCTCTTGTCATGTAATAATCCAATGGTGCAATGACTACAATGCAACTCAAACAACCACTTACACAACATTGAACATTTGGCTCATGTGTTCCTCTTTGGGAATAAAAAAGGTGTGTTTGGTTGATTTAAAAGTGATTTTACTGAGAACCCTGAGACATGGTTTGACTGGAGGACAGCTCTCATCCGTAGTAACACTCTGAATATCAGAATGAAGGAGTCATCCTTTCAGCCAGGACTAGAAAGAAGAAGACGGTTGTCAGTTATGTTGTTACCTGTATCCCAATAGAGGAACGTGGGGTTTTGAGGTACTCCTCGGCCTTGGACACCAGCACTGCTTTGTCGCATGTCTGGACAGAGGTGTGGCTGCCCAAGGATGCATGCCTCTTGCCTGCTGCTGACTCCATTGCCATGGTGACCGCCTTGGTGCTGTCCAGGCTGTCCATGGAGCTGTAGATGGGACGGCCAAGGCTATCCGTGGTCCACAGACCGCCCCGTGGATGCCTGCCCTCCTGGTAGGCATCTTGGGTGGACTCTGTACTGCTCTGGGCTGTCACAGAGATAAGAGGCTTGGTGGTGGTGCGCGGGGGCACAGGAGGTGGAGTCTTCTTGTAACTGGGAGGATATGATACCGCTGGATAGCACAAGCAGGATGAGAGGACGAGGACAAGGCAAGACAAGGGTAGAGGATAAAATAAAACGTGAGCATGAAAAATGTGGCCAAAAGCTGACAAGGGCCAAGTGCTGCAGTTCACCTGTATCACACAGTGTGTGATAGAAGAGCGTCATAGCATGATGAGAGATTAGCCAGGGCACTTTAGCGCTCAAAGCGAAGGAAAATGTCAGTAAGGTGAAAAGCAACAGCAGCTTTGTATCATGTCTGTGTTTATTGGGGAGGTGCAATGAAGGATTATGGGAAAGATTTGCTTTTTTAAGTGCAAATGAGATTCTGATGGTAATCCATCCAGATGGACCTCACAGCAGAGTTGGAAATGGACCAACTTCACTTGCTGAATATCTTTTTTTAAGGCTATGATAAAACACTGACTTAATCTTTATCCTTATTTTTACATTGTTCAGATAATGGAAAAACAGTTGACACTCTAGTAAATGTCTTAAAAACATATATTGAATTTGTAATGCAAGATTTCAAGTTGGGTGCCTAAATTATTTAATGCACAACACAAGAATGAACTGAACTGGCAATGAACTGGATAAATCTTGTCGGTTTTTAACTATCAAATTATGAAACATTACCAAACCTCTTAAATGATGAGAGAAACTATGAGCAGAGCTTGTACAGTAATCTGGATACTAAGGTGCTTGAAACTCAGTGGGCTCAGATACCATAAATCCATCTGCAGATGTCAGCTTGACTCAAAGCCGTAGAAACAGAGTCGACATTTGGGGGGACCAAATCTGCTGGGGAGTCTTGCCACCCCCGGAAAAAAAAACATGCAAAAAAAATTAACGTTACTTGAATACACCTGTGAGCACCATCGTTGGTCGCTGGGTGAATGTATGGCTATTAGCCAACACTGATAATTGTTGATTGACTAGCACTCACAAATCGGCCACATTCCATTCAATGCAATTATTGTCACTATCTTATAGTGGGGGCATGTGTCCACCCCCAAACATATATTATAATTAATTTCTTGCTTTGACTGACATGAGATTTATTTTGAAAAAAATCTTGACTGTTTTATTCTGATGTTAATCCTCTATGGACCCGATGCTACTTCTTTGCTTTTTTTTAATTTTTGCCATTTTTTATAATGTTGATTTTTTTTTATTGATTTTTTTCCCCCAACATCTTGTCTCTTTAAACTAGTTAAGATGAATTTAGGAGAAAATGAAAAATATTTCTGTTTTAAGAGATTGCTCCATAAATTTAAAGAAAACAGCATCCATTCATTAATATCTGGCTGACAAAAAAAAGTTTAATTAAATGTTTAAAATAAGATTATTATAGTTACACTGAAAACTAAAACTAGGTGTAAAAAAACAACTGTTTTTGTTAACTACAACAAATATAAAAACTAGACTTTTTTTTTTTAAAAGAAAGAAAAGTAATTGAAACAATATATTATAGCCTACTTAGACAAATAATTAAAATAAAATAAAAATATACAGACACAACCAGCATGAGAAGGCACTGGCTGGATATGTTATACAATACAGCAAGATTGTTTTAATTTAAACACATGTTGTATCCTGACGTAAACAGGTGCAGGTAGAGTCCCACGCACACAAACACACACACACTCCCACAAACCACTTCGGATTACAGGTAATTAAGTGCAATAAGAAATAAGAAACCACAGGGAACTCTGTTAAGCTAAATCCAGTCACAGACTTGACTTCCTTCCAACTTGAAGGGGCTGCAGTTCTGCAAGACACAGTGGGTGGATACCAAAATGAAAAGAGCACGGTGACTCAGGCAGTACGCAACGCCACATGTTCTATTTTTACACTTTCTACCCATTTGACTTCGTTTCAGAACTGAAAATGTTACAGATAGCTCAGTACCAGATACAAATTCAATGGCATAAATGTCTGCGTTTCCTACCACCATTATCTGTGTTTCTTCTAGTTGCCTTGCATCCATTTGCCAATACAACACATTAAAGTTCACTAATTAGATTTTTGTCATGATTATCGTGTGTAGGACAACCATAAAGATAACAGAATAGTACAAAACAATAGTATATTTTCCATGCCCATAGCTAACACATGCTCATTTTTCAATCATCTGACAAATAAATTGGCATTACCTTGTTTTAAATCAGATAATCTGATCATAAAATTGTAGTAGTAGCCAAAACTAAATTATATGAACCATAAGTTAAACTCATTTGCTCCTAATCTTTTTTATTTCATGTATCTAACTTGCTTTTTTCCTGGAAACTGACATCCTATTTAAAGATACTTCTCCTAAGTTGATTTTTTTTTTTTTTTTTTTTTTTTTTTTACATATACAGTGTATATTAATTCCAATGTTTCCTATAAAGCGTGGCTGAGTTTCTTATGCTGGCAGTCCAAATGAAAGTGACGCACTGAGTTTCTTGTAGACTCTAGAGAAATGAAACACTGTAGATGTTACCTGCTCCAAATACAAAACCTATTATCTTCTATTATCTGCTAATGTGTCGATGAAAATGTCACAAACAGCAAGGTTTCTCCCCTTGACAGTGCGACTGTGCGCGGTAAATACTGTCTGATTACAACCAATGAGTCAGGAGATGTAATTAGGGTCTCTAACATTCAACTTCATAGTGGGAATATGTTAAGTTAGAGACAAACAAACAGACAAACAACTCCAGTCACATAACCTCTTTTGCAGAAGTAATGAATGTGACTGTATTCCCTCAGTAGTGTAATGATAAAGACTTCAAATTAACCTATCATAAAGTTGAGTCAGCACTACACTTTTTTTAATCTGATGTTCATTCATATACTTTATGCTTGCCTAAATGGATTGACATTTGCAAACACATTTGTTGCCTTATACGCCTACATTTATGTGCTGGGCATAATTACACAATTATTTGCTTGGGTTAATGTTGTTTAGTGAAGACATTTAATTTGCTGACTCCTCCCGGGTTGTCATATCACCACATAATAGGCTTCTGAGAGAATTGCCCCACTCAATCAGAAAAAGAGAAAAATCAGCATGTGTTGCAATAACATTAACTGAACACCAGGTGTCCCCCTATAGACTGTACATAGTCCACTTAAGGAGCTACATGGGTATTACTGGATTATGCCAATGGATTAAGATTCACTAGTTCACTAGTAGAGTGATTTTTTAGTGTCTACATATCTGTGTCAGTTGTGTTTTAACATTGCTATATTTAGTTTACCTCCTTTAAAGATTTTAAATCCCTGACTTCACACTGAAGCTGCTAGAAGTGCTGGAATAATCAACTGAACATAAAGTGTACACTACAAAGTTTACTGAAGTTGATATGAGTGATTGTTGAATGTTTACTCAAGTACCACATTGAAGTACAGTTTCAGGCACAGTGCTCGTACTTGAGTTCTACCATTTTTTCCCTCTTTATTTTTGCACTATGCACTTTACTAGATTTCAGAGAGAAATATTGTACTTTATACTCTATTTCTATGTGTATTAAAGGGACAGGTCACCCCAAAATCAAAAACAGATATTTTATCAGTTACTTTTAGTGCTATTTATCAGTCTCGATCGTTTTGATGTGAGTTGCTGAGTGTCGGAGATATCAGCCATAGAGATGTCTGCCTTCACTAAAATATACATAAGTAAAATATACCTATATATATAATAAAAATATGTTTGAAAAAGTCAACAGCAATGTCTCTTTACAGAAATCATGTCCCAAGCAGTTACTGAAGATAATCCACAGACCTTACTGTGAGCAGTTTCACGCGGGAGCTATTTTCTTCCTATCAAACTACACTCGCCAACCGAATCACTGTGCTGGTCATCCATAATCTGTCCCACTAAGAGGGCGTACACATGCTGGGATTTTTGTGCCTTTATATTAATTGTTTTCTATGTAGATGCACAGCAGGTGCGCTCAAATGCCAAAGCAATGCTGAACGCGTTCCCAAGTGCCCATTTTTCAGGGTGCGATTGATGTGCTTTGAGATCAACGGAGTTCAACTTTTGGAATGCAGCAGCGCGCACCGCATGTCATGTAATGAGGAACAACCAATCACAGCCGACAGATATCTTTCCCTTCTTCCGAAAATATCAGTCTGTGATAAATATGGAAAAGTTGATCACGTTAGTGCAGGGCTGCCAAAGCTTTACATCTGTCCCACACAGACGATAGGCCTACACACTTATAAACAGTGAATGGAAGAAGATCAGCTCCATACTTGTTGAGGTTGATTAGGGACCAGACACAACCTGCCATTTCACTCTTGAAAGCTGGCACAAAAAAGGCACTAAAGCGCCTGAACTCGCCTTTTCCTTGCAGTTTAAGACACGACATGTGTACGGCCCCTAAAGGAAAAAGAGATTTCAAGACTTTCACTGAGCTAGCTATCATAGCAGCTCAGTCGAGGGGGCCGCAATGAAGTTTACGTCTCTTGTCTATGAGTAGATGGCCGCTTCCTTCTGTGCAGTGATAGAGGTCATGATTCTGGGTCATGATTACTGGAAAGAGACATTGCAGTTTTTCAAATGTATGCTTTGCTACTTTGAGCACCACAATCTGAGTGCCATCTAGTTCCATTACATCTGAGAGAAGGCAGACAACTCTACAGTTGATATCTCCAACACTCAGCAACTCACACCAAAACAATCTAGCACTACAGGTAAGAGGAAGAATATGTATTTTTGATCTGGGGGGTGAACTGGGGGTAATCACTTTAACACTATTGGAACAAAAAGTAGTGGGTATGGGGTTTACATATTTGGGTCAAGGCAATTATTGTAAAATTACTTCTTCTTCTTCTTTCTTTTTTTTACCTTAAAACATTGTGATAATCAGCATCATTTCCTTGGAATCAAAGTTCAAGGTCACTGTCTAGATTCAATATTTTGAACTAACATTTTTAAAAAAAAATCATTCAAGGAATTCAATGTAAAGAGGAAGAAAATCTGCAACTGGCACTGACAGTATAGAATCAATAATCGATGCAGCCATGCAGCCCTAGGACCTGTCCCTCTTCACCTACATGTAAGGCCCACAGTAATAGCAAATGCTTTAAAATGTTCAGCATTCAATAGGAACCCTTGAACACAATGAATCACCAACTGAGAAGATGTTGAAAAGGCAAGTTCAGGAAAAGAGTTTAAATCAACATAGTAAATTCACAGGGCTAATGTACAGCAGGGTTTTCTTTAATATACTACAGCTTCAGTTGAAAGTTTAGCTAATATAGTTCAGGGAAGCATACTGTCCTTTGTGTAGGCAGTTGTGCCTGGCAGTGTTTGAGTTTGATTGTTTGGCTTAGCACTGCTGCACCGGGCAGTTCAGTAAACAGACCCACACACTGGAGGTGCAGCCAAGACTAAATGGACCTGAATGTCATGCTAAAAAATTGTGTTTCTGCTCTTCTTAAATATTTCGGTAGTGTTACAAGTAAACAGTGAGGACCCTGGTAGTTTCTGCCTTCAAAACAGGCATTTTGACACATTATCACTCCTCTGCAGCTCAGAGGCAAGGACATGGATCTGCTTCACAACAGAAATTAAGGAACCTACCAACAAATTATCCTCATGCAATCCTCTCTCTGTCCTCGCTGACTATTCAATCTAGTTACTTTCTGTGGCCATTTCTAACTTCATCAGCTCTCACAGTGGTTCAACAGTGTGCATGACACAAGGCTTTCAGAGCATTTGGGGAGCAGCAGGCTCCTGCATAAACCCTTAGGCTGAAGTAATTCAACCATTGATGGTTTGACAGGAAACCTATCTATTAATCGTTAAAGCTGTATATCAAGTACTATGGTCTAAAACTCTTGTGTGTAGGCTATTATTCTGTTTTGGACTGCTGGTTGGAAAAAACAAGACATTTGAAAATGTCACCTTGGGCTCTGGGAACTTGTGATTGGCTATTTATAACAATTTCCTGGCATTCTATACAATAAAATGATTTGAATCAATTACTGAAAAAAATCTTGTCAGATTTATCGATGATCAACAATAAAATCCTTTATTTCATTATTATTATTAACAAGTTTAGAAAGTAGGGGAAGGGGCCAGACTTCACTGGTGAGTAGTGGAGATCACGGTGACTTTTTTACACAGAGATGCGCTATAATGCCACTAGGAAGTCCCTCCTCCATCCTGTCTTTGCATTTTTACACAGATGACGGCAGTATCATGCCGCTCTAGTGGGTGATTTAAGACAGCATGCCAGTATCGCGGAAGCAAAAGACATGTAACACAATGTCGGTCTCTAGTGTGACATGTAACACACACTGGCAGTGCTTTATAAACAGTGACGATTGCAATTACAAGGCAATAACAATCATTTACCTTCTCTGTTATATGGCGGCTGATCTCGTTGCTTGAAGGGTAAGGAGCTCCTGGACCTCATTTTTTTCCCAACATGCAGACATTTTCAGCCGCTGTACTTCTTCTTTCTGTTAGCTGCTTACTGCTATCAGCTACTTTTTAAATCTCCCATGGTGGATTGCATGCATAACACAATGTCAAAACACCACACCCATGCTGCCCATGACACCATCCTGCCGGCTGTTTGGTTTATACGGTTATCATTTTGGCGCTGCTACTAACTCTGTTCCTGAATGAATATTCCAACAAAGGCTTATCATTATTTTCTGAATATTAGCTAGCTTACTTAGATCACTTACTTACGGAGTCGCTCAATCTGAAGTAAACTTGCTCATTTGAGATGGATTCTGATCTGTAAATTGTTCACATAACGTTAATCCATATATGTACAGATCTACGGCCACCAGTCACATATGTAAGCGAAAACGAGGCGTTGCTCTCTGTCGTCAGCACGGTATTATGCCGACGACGTACAGCGGGCTAAGGCATAGGTTATGATAAAGGCTCTACGTCGACATGAAGCCTACGCTGTAGCTACGGCGTCGATTCAGCGCAGTAGTATAAATTAGCATTAACGCCTCGTTTCCACTTATGTAACGTTATGTGACTGATGCCTGTAGATGTGTAAATGTACGGATGATGCCTCTAGTGTCCAACGCAAGGAAGTGCATTTCTTTATGGGTGGATAGAAACCAAATAGAAAGTACCTGTAGCCATGGGGAAGAATAATTAGTAGTTTAGAATATGCACTTGGAACATTACCGGGACAAAAACAGAACTTGCCAGGTACATGGCGTGTTTTGTGAAATATTTAATCAAAAAGACGTATGAATGGCTGAACGAGTCATAATTACAATCTGACAGTATATAATGTATAACCATATTTTAACAGAGTAACATTACTCAAATTTAAAATGTTTTAAAACTAGATAAACAAGTCCTTTTTAATCATACAAACTCACTTCACAATTAACACAGGCGACTGAACTGAAGGAAATAGCTTGTTAGCTAGTTAGCACCCTGTTAGCTAGCTAGCTAACACCTAGCACACTGTCATATCCACCGCAGAAGTTCAATTTTTTAACCTACTCGCGGCAATTTCCGGACCGAAATATTAAAGAGGAGAGGAGTTTCGCAGGTACATCGGATTCCACGGATATTCCCATGGGAATGAATGGACTTCCCAGTGCTTCGTCCTGTAAGCATAGGTAGTGGAAACGCAGCGTATATACACACAGCTTCCGGCGGTCTCTGACGTTTTTTTACGTACCGTCTGGCGCTCGCGACCAACGTCAAGCTAGAGCGTCGAGTCAACGGCAGCAGACAACAACATAACAACTGCCACGGTAATGGCAGCGAATAACAGAAGCTTTTATTGGCTCTAACATAGGGAAATGTCAGTGTTTTGATCATGATATGGACAGAAAGGTGCGGTTGGAGTGGTTTTAAAACTATCTTATTAACGTTTGACTCTTGTTTTTAACGTTAGCTTAATTTGTAATATTGGAGATAATATCAGTGTTTAACGTTACACCCAGCTTGTAAGAAGGAAAGGACGGAGCATTGTTGCCGATATGGTTTTAAAGTTTATTTAAGGTTTCGATAGCTTTTTTGAAGGTTTGGCTAGCTAACCTAGCATTGGTGTTAATTTCTTATGTACATTAACTGCGCATGGATTCAACGAAGAACAGGAAGGCTAGCTACAACTGCCGTTATCCACGAGCTTTTCAGAGTCACCGTTAAAGCCAACCAACAGAGGGTGAGTGTTTGATTTTCACAACTTACAGAAGGTTTTTGGACCAGCTCTTTCACTTAATATTTTAAAGAAGACAATATAAATAGTAAAATGAGACAAAAAAGAAAAAAACAGGAGCCATTTATGTTAACAGCCTTTGCATGTTAGCCTTTTTAAGCTGTATGTGTAACTTCAACCCAGTTATTATCAGGAAGAGATTCACTTTCTTTCTGTCCTCCTCTATTTATTTATTTCTGTCTGTCTCTCTTTCTAGCCGGACTCCCTCCTCCACCCATGAATGTATGACTGCAACTGAAAGTAGTTTGCAAAGATAAGTGCTAGTATGGAGGAAAAGAGAAGAGATGGAGACGGACTGGTACCTGGAGGTGGCTGAGCGCGGTCCACACTGCAGGAAGTAGGGAGACGAAACTGAATCCCTGCAAGGAGCAAGCAACACCAGTTAGAAAGGACAGATGCAGGTATCGAACACACTAATGCACACCTAGAGTGAATCATCTTTCTATACCTACCACAACTAAGTCCAAGGGGGTCTAAAGCTCATTGAAAAATATTTATAGGAGGTTTTGTCTTTGCCTATTCAGTGGTTAAGTCAGTTAGTAACAGGCAGGAGAGAGAGAAACACAGATGTATTCAGTTTACAGTTTTAGAAATGGGTCACATCAATGTTTTTCCCTTGATGTTGAATGCACTTAGAGAAAGTGCATTGCATTAACAGTCTTAGTGTAACAAACTGTAACACTCCGTCACTGCGTAAAGAAAAAGGGGGGAAATGCTAATATCTGAGTGAAACTTACTATCCCGCATTTGCTGTGTTTCTGTCTCAAAGTGCAGATATTCTAATCACTGACAAAACTTGCAACTTCATTGGCAATGCTCATTGGCAACAATTCTCCAGGAGGTGCCTCAACCTTGTTTAAGTGTCAAATTACAAAACTAATTGACAAGGACAATTGAATACGTATTTGTCTAGACTTTGTACTTGTTCCCTTTTGCTTCAGTTGTCACTGCCAATATTGTCCAAACACATATAATGGCATCATAAAACCCACAATGGAATCACAATAGAATTAACTAAGTGGCAAAAGATGATCCAAAATGGACCAAATTGGAGCACAAAATGGAAATCAGCTATATTGTTTAAGCAAATATGAAGTCTAAAGCCTTTGAAGAATCATTTTTTGCCAAGGTTGTTGGGAATTTTGCCCATCTGCATTGCCATAATATGTTGACCGTGTATCATTATGTAAAGATCAATCCTTATCAGGCATGAGATAACATGCATCATCTAAATGTGAAAACACAAATACACCTTATCTTATTATACATATAAGACACAGAGCAGACATCATTTAAACATAAATATGAAAATCAAGTCAGATTTTAAAAATAAGGATTTAATACATATAATTTAAATCTTTCCAATTAACGGCGTTAAATAGTGAAATTATTATTTTTTCCAGTGTTTGGATATCATGTAAAGAAATATTCAATATTCAAGTATTAAACTTGGTTTATTAGCAGTACAGTGTGTCTCCTGAGAGAGGCACAGAACATTGCGTTTTTGGAGTATAGGGCCAAAAAAAATGTCATGTACAGATAAAGACTCAGAAGAATAGACACAGACAATAATTATAATCAACTACTGAATTAGCCACTCCACAACTGACGGAAAATGCCACAAACATGAGCTTGAATTAGAAAATTTCAGTCTCTGTCAAGTGACATTTTTGTAGCTCTAACATAAATGAGGTTTAGACAGTAGGGAAACAAAGAAAATCAGACAAAATGTGCTGAGAGACCCAGACAAAGAACATGTTTTTTAAACTGAAAAGCAAGACAGTCTATCAGTTTTTTTCTCTATCTTTTTTTTTTTTTTTTTTTTTTTAACTTTTGGACTGCCTCTGGTGATGCATCAATATAGTGTACTGAAAAGCGATGCATGCTGTACTGCAGCATGTGGAGTTTCACTTTTCACATTCCCATTTTTCAAATCTGATACTGAATGGGTATGACCACCCCACTTGTACTTATAGCCAGTTTTACTGCATTGAATTCCCTTTATATTTGCTTGAATGAGCTTAAGCCATACTTTACATAAAGTACCAATACACAGCTGCACCTAAAATCTAATTATAATCATAGCTAATAACTGGAAATTAAATTATAATCACTTATTGTGTTCACACTTTGTCATTTGAACACAATATGTGCAGCTGTGATTCCAGATTGATAATGTAGTTACAAAAAAAAACTATTGTATTACATGGACTTGATGTAAAGTGTGACTTAATATCATTTCATAATAGTTTTGGTGCAGAGAATATGAAACAGACCTTCTCTCGCGCTTTTTCAACAAGGCCCCTCTCAAACCTTTTGCTCCTTTGTGGTCAAGACTTAAATTTCAGAAAACTCGTTGCAAAAGTTCTGACTGCGTCTCCTCCCCGTCCGAATCCCTCCATTTGTGCCAGAGGCTGTTCTTGCCATAGTTGTGGACTCAGACTGGCAAAGAGGCTGGGGAGATGCTGTTCTTACTCAGGTGGTGGCTTAATGACGTGCAATGACTGATGAGCTGCGTACATGAGCATGGGGGCTGAAGATGTAACAAAGTGAATGTGAAGTCTCTTGGGTTTTAATGTAACACTATGTTTTGTTTGACTATCTAGCTTCCCTCAAAGTAAGCAGGGGTACAGATTTGTTTTTTCTTTTTTTCTGATTTATCATTGTAGTCTAAAGCCTAATATTCACGCCAATAACTTTATCTAGTCACAATATAATAATGAGTTCTCTCTTTAACAATTAGTTCTACCAGCTGCCAGTACAGTTGAAAGCATTGCGTCTACTTTACATAATTGCATTGTAGCCTACTCTAATTGTTTTCATGAAGCCAATGTGCGCGTGTTTATGGCAAGACACATCACAGCATCCTTAAAAATAACTGAAAAAGTACATTTGATAATGACTGTAGATGTCACTTTGCATTCATAAAAGTGTCTTTTCAGTGATAGACTCCAGGATTAAATGCAAGTGAAGTCTTACTTGTGCACTGAAATAATCTAAATTTGTCTTTTCTTTTGAAAGTTTTTTTCTGCTCACCTGAATGGCTTTTCTTTGGTGTGCATAAAAAGACGCATATTGCCAAAGGCAAAATAAATCACTGTGTTCAGCTAAAAGAACACTGTGCTTTGCAAGAAAGAGCATTGACTACGGGGAATTTATTGTTTTTTATGAATGTTACTTTACCTGACCCAACCACTGTGGAGATATTTCCTCAGCCCTAGGATTGAGCTCGAATATGGCACTGGTGGTTAGCAATGTTGGATGAGTGGATGGATCCATAAGCTGATGAATGGATGGATGGATGAATTGACATAGGACAACTAGCAGGACTTGGGGGTGTGTATAGGTCAGTAATTCCAGCTGAATCTGCTGGATTTACAAAATTTAAAAAGTAAGTTTGTGTAGCCCTTTTTTTCAAGAGCCGTACAATAAAACAAGCATGTTGTTCATAGCCACATACATATATACATACAGTGGTGATGCCCCCATGGATGCAAGGTGGATTAACCTTTTATGTATGATAGGTCACAACAAACCAATACAAATCAATGGTCCGAAAAACAGACTCTCTTTTCTTTGCCTTTGCCCCGGTAGCGAGGTAATGGATAGCGACCCAAATAAATCCGCCAAAAAAATTAACATTTTCCAGCCCTCACAGATAAAGAAAAAAAAAGGAAAACCTTGAAGTAATCTAAACAAAAAGCCCCATTTTACCCTAGAATCACAAGTGTTGGACAAAACAAAGCACCTATTGACCATATTGCTATTGTTAGAGCCATCATAATCGTTAGGTTGACAAGATAAGTTTGTCATGAATGTGGCACTAGAGGAAAAACTGCAGAGCTGTTTAAATTTAACAAAGATTTGCCCTCTTGAAGAACTGAATATGGTGACCAAATTTTACTCTAAACTGGAATATTTTGTGTTTGCAAAGATGACTTTTTGTGCTAAGAGTGGTACTAGTATAACACCCTGTAATATGTAAACAGTTCATTCAACTGGTAAGTGTGCATGTGCTCAGGAAATTTCAAGCATATTTGCCCATTTGGCCTGATGGCCATGGGTTTACCAACAATGTAAGGATTCATCCTTTGAGGATCTGAATCAGTATGTTCTTTGAACCAAAGTGTTGGACAGAAAAAAACAACTGACAGACCATCGGATATCACCATTTATGAGTTCTGCTGCTAGTGGGGTCATTAAAATGGGTTTGCTATAGTACAGCAATGGCAGCTGAATATAAACTTTGTCAACAAATCAGAACATTTCATTGTGAACAGACCTTTTAAATAAGTTGTTAGCCCACACAATGAAGGTATGGTAGTTTGTGAGACAATTGTTAGTTTAAGATAAGCTTTGTAAAACCCCTCATGGAACCAATAACAACTGCCATATATGATACTGTACCTACCCAACATATCTGACTACAAGTATAATACTATACTTTATGTGCAGTATTATGTACGATTTTGTGTAGACAGCATAATAATAAATAATGCTTTTCAATTACTTCAGTATGCCAGAATGTGCAATCTGCAACCATGTAATAATTTTGAATATTAAATCCATCACCCACCACCTTCAAAATTAAGTCTGAGGACTGATGGTATTTGTCCTTCACTCAAGGCTTATGTTAGAGGAATGAGCTGAATTAAAAATGCCATCAATGTCAAAATCACAACTACTGAAAACAACTGAGATGAATACAGATCTGAAAAGGTCTTCAACAACTGTGGCTTGTCTACGATTGATGATATCATCTGAAAGCGGCATTGATTTGTGCTGGTTTGTAGAACAAAGCTGTTATGTTGGTCATAACCTGCCTTGCTGCATGCCAGGATATTTGAAATAAGGACACACTAATGTGTGCTGATTTTATTCCCCTCTGTTCACTTAAAGAAAATGTATACAATGGTTAAAGCAAGAGGGTGAATCACTACCAATACCAATGAATTTGAACAGAACAGTAATATTAAATCATAACAAATAAAAACAAACCAAATAAATAATTTTATGGACTTTGTAAAAGGCTTCATGCACATCTCAGTTTAAGTACGTTCCAGTTGTGCAGAAGAGATTTTCAATGGAACGGATATTCTTGTGTCTCACTCTGTTCAAATGCAGTAGATACTGTATAAGAAATGCCAGTGTGCTAACACAAGGCCAACATGTGGGACAGTAGTCAACTGATTTCTTAGTTCAGTTCTTTCGGTTTGATGAATTCATTATCCAGTACTGGTACGTAGTCTCGTAAATTCCACTGGATTCAATGTGGAAACAGATGAAAAACATTTAAATGTATTATACATACTTTGTGAGTATGACAGCATTTTCAACTTATGATATATCTTATTTTAGTGGAAAATGTTAATGAGTCAGACAAAATGTATGAAAAACTGTATTAACAACATATAAAAAAGATATAATAAAGCGGTTCCCTACCAGACCTACCGTACTCTCTACGCCCCCCAGCTAAGCTACGGGCGCCTAAAATGGGGGAAAACAGGAAAATAAAACGAACAAACAAAAAGAAAAAGGTGATAGCTTAGTAGAAAAGCAATGCAAATTGAGAGGGTCAAAGTAAAAGACACTGTGTCTGGCCCATGCTGTGTATTTGCGGTGTGTTTAAGTGTGCAGATACTAACTATGGACACAAAATATACTACTTATGCTTTAAGTTAGTTTCATCTTTGGATGCCATTGTAAAGCTATGACCCCCATTTTTCCATTTAAATTATCATAAACATAAACATGATAAACATTTTAATCCATTGTTTTATATCAATTTATGAAAAATACATAAGGCCAATAAAAGTTGAAAATGAAAATTCACAAGAAACACCACAATAAGCAAAACAAAAAGAAAACAAAAGTATCACATACTGGTTTCATTCTTTGAACAAAATAAGCATAAGCTAACAAATGCAGGCTAAACTATGGTGTTCAAAAGGTGCTTAATAACTTTGACAAAGTCTGATTCACTAAACAATGCAGTCTGAGATCCCTGAAAATTGCAACATGATTGATGCAAAACAGAGCAGTATGTTTTCTCCACGAAACCTTGAATAAATGCAGGAAGAGAACATAGGGGTAGAAAAGGATTTATATTCAAGCAGTGTTACAGGTTCAGGTGAGATCAGATTCCATCCAAAAACCTTTGTCCTAATAGCTGAACGTCACAGAGTTGGCACAGTTGTTGCATCAGATCTCTGGATGACAACAAAATGTAAACAAAAACTCATGGGGTAATTGACTACATACTGTAACATAGAAGATAGACATTTCTTACAAATAATTATATATTTCATTACACAAAATATGGTTGCATGGTTAAAAAATAATTGTAAATACCCTTTGTCTTTTTCCTCTTTAGTCTTTGTTAAATGTACATCTTTCATGTATATATTTTTTTAAAATAATACTTAGATCAGTGTCTGTATTTTTGCTACATTTCAACTTGTTTTAAGGGAAGGGTCATTTCTTTGGGCTAAATGGTGAAATGATAATGACACACTTGATTAAACTTATTTATAGCGTGGGTGAGTTCCTTGGGATCAGTCAATCACCAGTTTGCAGTTCAATTGGATATAAATTTAGAAGAATGTTAAGCATTTGTACAGCATTTCCAATTATATTGTCACAGGCTTTGTTTTCTAATTTTGCTGTAGTCCGTAAATAAATTGACAATGCGTGATGCACTTACGATTGTTCGTTTCTTTTGTTCATGATGTCACAAAGCACACGGATGCTACCACTAAGCAGGAATTTCAAGAATCTCACCAACAAACTCTTTGATTCTAGTATACATATAAGCTAAAATGGGAGAAATGTGAATGAATCAACTGTCTGCCTGCCAGGAAACACTAAAACAACCTTTAGTGTGGCCCGTGGCTCATGCAAAAACAACTCAATAAAATAAATCTTTTTAAAATAAAAAAAAAAGATAAAGAGCCACCACTATTTTCTGAAAACATCATTCTGTTTGCGGCATTGATGACTTGCATGAAAGCTAAACATAAACACCTAATATCTAGAACTGCAAATATTTAGATGATGTAAAAATACAACAAAGAACAAACAACTTGCATAGAATGAATGAATGTAGATTGGAGACATCACGATTGGCCAGTCTTCAGCACCTTTAAATTAGTTTGCATTCCCCAAACAATGGGAAAAGATGTAAGTAAGGAATGCCACTGCAATCCCCTCTTACTCATTCAAAAAGCAAAAATATGAATACAAGCCTTTCCAAAGATTTTTTTTCATATATACTGTATATATATATATATATATATATATATATATCATATAATAAAATGGTTATAGGCTAAATGTTGTCACAGTCATATGCCTTTCGCTGAAATCATTTATGATTTATGCTAACCCAGCCTTTGGCTGGTCTGTGATGAAAAACTCAAAATTGGGTTTGTTTGGGTTTATAACAACAATAAATAGGTTATAAGTTTTGAAAATTAATGTTCTGTATTGCAAATAGTGTAGAATGGCAACAATACATTTGAACTTATTTCTTACCTATTATTCGTTGTACCAAAACCTCAAGTTATGAGTTATGAAGTTGCTGCCATAGATTACTAGCAAAACATGTTTTAATATAGTGTTCCTCTGTAACACATATATTAGATTATCAAGGCAAATGAGTCATGTAGCTAGGCTTTTAAGCTCAGGTTTAATGAGTTACCGTAACAGGTGTGTGGGGCAGAGCTACTGCAGTAACTCGAAAGGAAATGTCTTCCCTTTTTTTCTTCTGTGGCTTCAACTTTAGTTTTGTTCTTACCTCTTATACAACCTGTGTATAAATATCATCTTTTCAAAATGCCACTTTTTCTGCAAGTATTGTCTTTTGGTCGTGCAAAGGGGGAAGAAGATCCACTCTCTTTATAAAGTGAGAGATGATGCCTCTCCTTTATTTAAGTCCTTTTGAAAGGTTCACATTTCAGTCAGGGGTCTGATACATACAGGCTTCCCATGGTCCTGTGCTGCAGAGATCGTCCAAAGATAAGTGCTGTCAAGTTTGGAGATGTTTGTTGCTGGCCTCAGTTCCATGGGCCACAGTATTACAGTAACTTTGGTACGCCATGTAGATACAGTGTGACAATGGACCAGATGAGTGGTTGAGGGGAATGCCAGTGGCTAATGAGCAAATATTATTTTATGAGTAACAGACAAAATGAGCAATTGGCCAAATATAGCAGATGATTGAGGGCTCCCACCCATTAAGGTTTGACAGGAGCCCAGCTAAGCCATCACTAGTGAGGCGGTGTTAGTACATTCAGTGGTACTATACTGCACCTCTGGGGACATGTCAGAGAGGTAGAGGCCCTCAGTGGCTCTGATTGTCTACTTATAGGGACCAATGTTTCTCTGTTATCTTTCAGCAGTGATGAACCACCCCAGCATGAAAAAGTCCACCATTACTAGAAAAATGTGGCATTTAAAAAAGGTGAATATGGTAGAATTTAATCAGAATCTCTTAACATAATTTACCAAAACAATTTCAACTCAGTATTTGTCAAACCTTTTCCATTTAAAAAAGAAAAAGAAAGGATAGATAAGCTACCTAACCAAACATTTAAGAACCTCCAGTCACCACTGCACGAAAAACAATAGTTGAAACACTGGTATGAACTACCAACTTCCTTATGAGGTGCACAAACAGCTGGAGGATGAACATGATGAAATAAATGAAGACAGACCTTGAAGACTGAAAAAAGTGCTATGTTTGGTTTAGAACCACAATTACTACTATACCCCTCTCAGCGCTGTCAGAAATGAGTATGTTTATAACTGCAAACAGTACAAGTATTGAATATAAGTTTCTCTATGTACAAAATGATACATTTATATACATATACAGAGTTTGAACATGAATGCAGTTTGTGCAAGAATGAACTGAAGCCGATACATTCATACTTCTCTTTCACTGCGAACCTCCCTTACCATTTTCTCTCCACATGCTGTCAGACTTAAAAGTCAGTAACAAATGATTCGTCGTAAACAATTTTAGCCAGGGACTAAGTCCACAAAGCCTTGAGACAGTGTCATCCATACAGTATTCCAGAGGATTAAGCTTTCACAAATTTTATTCTAAGTTTTTGTCAGCGCTATCTGCTGTTTGTCATATTTTTACAGTTACTTCTCTATGCGCTGTGGTTCACCAGTTCGCCATTGAGAAAACTTGTAGGTTGGAAATTTTCAAAATGCCCATTTCAACTGGAACTGGCTACAAAATGGATGAAGGCCATGGCAAAGGAATGCTTTGATTAGAATAACTAAAAAGTAAATTATATATCAATATATTCATAAATAATGTATTTATCTTTAATGCATTCATTAAAAAACTAGGGTTTATAAAGTTATTCACAGTATTTTTTCAGTATACTCAGGTGCTTAAGAGAATGTTTCTACAGGAAGAGAAACTGGAATGAACATGAGCTATTCATTTGCAGAAACAGACCAACGTATGCCTCACCTCACAATGGCTGATTATTAGGATTTATCATTAAATGACCCTCAGGTTTCCAATCATATTAACTTGAATTGACTTTTACTCTGAAGGTTGGGCATTTAAGACAGCGGAGGGAAGATGATGCTGCACTTGTTGGCACTTGAGGATCTGAACATCAGCCACATTCTCTCTCACATTCTTTGTCACCTCATTCTGGTGTAAAACAAAGTCATTCTCTTTTATTCCATGGCTAAGCAAGACACTTGTTAAAAGATTGCTTGAACAACATTGTAACCTGTTCAAGAGATGACAGACTCTGTGTCTGCATAGAGTAAAGGGACATCTACCAACATCTCAGCCCTGCATTTCCTGGTAAATATCGGGTTTTTGCCCTGGCTTTCTCATCTCATTTTACAGAATGCGCAGAATGGGAATGATTAGAATGACATAGACAGATATGACATGGGCCCACTGGTGTACTTCCTGCTCCACAGTTCTAGACTAGCGCTTCTGTGACCACCTGTGTGGCCAACTGTGTCTGGCTGCTTTTGGGGCTTTTGCTTTTTGTTGATCTCCCATGGGAAATCCTCTATTGGAAGTGGGCTGGCAGGACTGCCTGACCCCTCTGGCGTGCTCTCAGGGGTTCCCTCTATAATCTCAATCCGGGGTGGGTCCATCAAATCCATAATGCTGAAGGGTGCTGGCTCTGGTTGGCACATCACTGACTTGTCCTCTGTATTTTGTCGGATGGACCAACTTGAGCCTGCTTGGATTCCTATGGACACTCTGTCGTCTGTTTGTGTGGTGCTGTCGCTGCAAGGCTCCCGGCACAAAGTCCACATGTTGTAGCACTGAGTAAAGTTGAAGAAGTTACTGTTGAAAGTCTTCAATTCCCCACAGACATCTCTACGCAACTCTGCCAGTTCATAGCGCATTGCTGAGATTTCATCCTTCCACTGCATGTTGAAGGCAGCAACCATGTTAGCAGATTCTTTAAAGGCCTGAATGGCCTGAGGGACCGGCGGCTCTGAGGCTACAGGTGAGGCAGAGGGGACCCTGTATGAAGGCGGGGATGCCGGTGGGACAGAGATGGCTGTTACAGTGGAGCTAGTACTGTGCTGGCTGCGAGCAGCAGCAGTCTCTCTCTCCAGCCTCTCCAGCTCCACATATGCAGAGGAGCTAGCACCGTCATCATCCTCTATCATGTCTTCACATAGTAAAGAGGTCCCATCCACAACATCATATCCCTCTGGAAGAAAAATTTGAATATGCAAACAGAAGGACATTCAAAGTGAAAGGAACAGCTGGAGTGTGATTTGATTTGGCTTCTTTACTAGAAAACAAACACATATCTATGGAAAACATACAGTATGTGAGTGGCAGGTAACTCCAAAGACACACAAGATCAAACCCAGTTATTTCCCGTTTAGTTCCAAAGATTCAAGTGTTTTATCAGAGATGAACATCCACCATTGACTTGTGTGCTGTTCAAATGCGACTAACAGAGTTGAACCAGAGTTGTAAAAAACCAAGAGGTAACTGAGTAGTGTCATAAAATCACAAAATTACAAGTGTGAAGAAACTCACTGTCCATTTTTTTAGCACTATTGAAGTATATTGTTGGTGGAATTCATGACATGTTTTTGAAAGTTGCTCATCATCGTTCAAATTTTGGATGAACTTTCTGTGGTGTTCAAGTGTAGCACTATATGGAGAATCCAAAATGGATCAGCTAAATAATAGAGCTCCCTCCTGCCAGAGCCAGTATCGAATATACAGCACCTTTTTTGAAAGACAATGATTGTCATTAAACTCACATACTGTAGGCTTTTCACAATGTTTTTACACTGCCTTCTCAGTCATCTCAAGGCTTCTTTCCATCTTTTCACTGCACAGCACAGCAAAGAGTGGAATTAAACATGAAATACATCAATCATTATCAGATCATGAA
The DNA here is from genome assembly GCF_006386435.1 of Epinephelus moara. NCBI lineage: Eukaryota > Metazoa > Chordata > Actinopteri > Perciformes > Serranidae > Epinephelus > Epinephelus moara. Next base: position 20,309,210 of record NC_065517.1, read on the forward strand.
TCCATTTTCTGAGAACCCTTTTCTCAAAACATATCAAAATGTTTATTTTTGTGCCATTTTGTGCAAAAGAAAAGATGTAAAGGGGGGTAGAAGAATCACAACCCACTGGGTCAAGAAGCAGATATGAACCCTATTGAACATATCAGGTCCAAAGTGGCTGATTAGACCATGTGGAGTAAGTAACCCGGTGAGGGGAGGGGTCACTCCCCCCTTCGGGGCTGCACCAGGGAGAGGCTGCAATCCCACAGTCAAAGACAGCTGACAGACTCAATGCCAAGGGTTAGACTGCCACATGTGGCCTTTTTAAAAGAAGTCAGATTTTCATGAAAAGAAAAACAGATGCTGCTCTCACAAATAATTGGAGACAGTGGCAATGCGATCACATTCAGTGCTATTTTATGGTTGCCATATGAAAACATTCCGAAAAGTTTGGGAAGTACATCTCTTATACATTTACACTTACAATGTGGTCTAAACACACTTAAAATAGAGACATGGTAAACAACTCACAAAAGCCAGCATCACATTCATCACGTTAATCAATATTCTGAGGTGTCAAGGTTTTAAGAAGAAATCAAAGTGTCTGAGGTTTTGTGAGTTGTTTGGAACCGTGTTTGCTACTTAGGATAACATAATGAGATATTTCTACCAGCTATACATCTATGGATATATAAACTCTATGTATCTATTGTTTTTACTGAGAAGGCAGTGCAAAAACACACATATACATAGATATATGTATGCGTGTCAACATTAAAATACCTGCAACAATCATCACTGATGCCTCCAGTTGTTCATTCCCCCTGGTTATCCTTCAAGAGATGGATGGTCAAATGGAGAGGGGTTTGCTGCTCGTCTGCCCTACGGAGCATCATGGGATCCCTTCCCCACTCAAGGGCCCACTAGCCTCACATGGGGTTTGGTTCATAAGCCGCTTACAATTCAATTATAAACTAGTACTGAATACTAACATAAAAACATGATTCCAGGAATCAATGTTTTTCTTAGCCAAGGTAGCCTAGATAAGTTACTTTATTCAATTTCAAGGCCACTATTCCCTCAGAACAGTGCAAAGAGTACACCAAAGGAGAAATATAACTTACAGTATAGCTTGACTGGGAGGTGACAGTACTGTATAAAATTAATCACCATCCAGGGAACCCTTCTCTGGGTTGCTATAACCTTATCTGACATTGTAATTGATGCATCATGCCAATCTTCAAAATACATCTTCATAACATATTGTACAGTCAACTGCTTGTTTTAGTCCGTATAGAGCTGACAGATTTGGAGCAGAGAGTTAAATGAATAGAGTTCAGCAAATAAGACAGTGGGATTGGAGAACACTCCTTTATCCTCAGTACTTCTGTCACATCGAAGAAATCGTAGATGGAAACCCAATTGAAGATGAAAGGATTCCAAAAACAAAAGTCCAGATTGCACAAGAAAACAAAACCCACAAAATGAGAAAAAGTGCAAATGTCTCCAATATTAAATTGACAGAAAAGTGTACAAAAACAATGAAAATCCAGGTCATAATATTTAAAAATGCACGCAATTAAAGAAAAATGTTTCAATAGGGTTCATAGCTTTACTCTTGCAGGTAAACACCAAATGCACTTAGTGAGGGAGTTACTGCAAAGACTCTGCTTGCACAAAGAACCTGAAATGCTTAATTTTATATTGCTCGCACTGTGTCGCACAAAACCTTGAAATCTTTGCATTTTGTATTAAAAATGCAGCATGTAGGACAAATAAATATTTGTGACCATAGACAAAATGTGCTGTTTTCAGAACATGTTGCGTCTGGGTCCACTGTCATATTTTAATTGTAGTGTAAAAAAAGACCAATGTAAGCGAAGTTTGCTAAATTGGCAACTCGCAGTTGAAGACAACAGTGATTCAGAAGCTTTAGGAGTTCCTGTAATAAACTATACATACAGTTCATTAGTTATTTTGACTGAGATCAATGCTCAAAAGCTTGAGTTTCATGCAACACAATACAACAATACTGCAAATAGTCGAAAGTTGTATTTCTCAAACTCATATATACCATCACTGAACAGTTCCTTTGTGCAACCAGCACGTGTGAGTGCACGTGTTCTAGTCTCTAGAGGTTGTTGACTTACCTTAAATTGGTTACAAGATTGTTTTTTTGTTTGTAATTTTATGAGGTCAGTGACCAGGTCAGTTACAAAGCATATTGCTAATGTGTTGGTGCAACAGAGCAGGGGGAGGACAGGCGGAAGGCTTGTCCGTTGTATCCTCTCAACACAAATAAGTCAACAACCTACCGCTTCCCTACCCCCTGGCCCGTTTTTGTCTTCATCCCTCCCTAAGTAACTCACAGGCTTTGCACAACACATATATAACACCACAGTTTAACATGCTTAGGGTAGGGCCTGTTCCTCATAGGCATGCCATGTAATGTGGCTGTGCTGTGTTGTAAATATTGTGTACCGTGAGCGTGTGTTGCCATCTCAGTGTTGATGCGACCCCCCAGACCTTATCCTAGTCTACAGCTTGGCAACACCACAAGTTACCAACTAGAAGCTTGTCTAATGATGCATGAATCGTGCAAAGTAACACACAAGCAGATCCATCTAAACAATCGGGAGTATGCAGAGGCAAAAACAAACACACGCACACCATAGCTTCCAAAAAAAAAATAACTGGGATCATTCAGCCCGGCATCTCTGAAGCTCAAGGGTTCCCCACTGTACATATGTAGGTATGTCAAGTTTGTGCGCATGTATAGGATGTATGAGGATATGTAGTCTAAGCCCTCTCTCATTTAGGGGGGGGATTGTTTTACCTGTTGTGGATCTGAGAGTTGAAGTGACAGTGGAGGATGTCATTGAAGGCAAGCAGTCGTCATCTTGGGAATAACCAGCCTGAATTGCACGGAGGTAACTGTGGCTTCGAGTGCGGAACGAACCAGGCAGGTCCAAGGCTTCCATGGCCTGGGATTCTACTTCACTAAAAACGGACTCGCAAACTGACTCAAACTGGCCATTGATCTCAGTCTCACTCACCTGAGAGACAAAAACAGGAATAGCAGTCCTTAATTTTTCCTCTTCCTTTCTCTTTCTCACTTTGATTCTTCCCCTTTGCACAGCAAATATGAAGGAGTGTTAGCGTAAGGAAATGCCACTGTCATTCCGACCTTAAACTGAATAAATGTCAAGATCAAATGAAAAAAAGGCAGATGACAACAGAAAACAATCAGAAAAATATTCAGTTTGGGTCATAAAACATTCCATTCACCACACATCCCCAAACTAAGATGTACTCTACAGTATACTGTATGTCACTACATGTAAAACACTGCAGTCTTGAAGCTTTAACAAGTCTCTTACAAATACTCTAAGTTGTTCTAGCTGATACAAGATGAATTCATGTTCTACCCTGTCATGTCTTCTTCTGTTCTCTGTCTACATCATCATGCTGTTTCATATTACTAGGTTTCACTTTTATGTAAGACCTTTTTCTAGTATCATTTAACTGTGTTAGCACCAGCAGGAGTAAGCTAACTGCGCAACCTTTCTAAATCTCTCCTCCTCTTGGATGGTTTCTTGCTGTGTCACAAGTCTTCACATTAACCTTGTCTTGTGCCACCATGGAGGTCCAAAACAGACTTGCAAAATTAATCTAACTGTTTAGATTAATAGCAGGATATGATAAAGATAGATAGCTGAAAAGGTTGGTGTGTGAGGTTAGACATTATGTTACTGTTTCTGTAATACTAATCATTAGTAGTAGTTCGCAAAAAACAAACAAAAAAAGATCAGTTAATCAAAACAAACTGCTGCTTTGTAAGCTAGCTAATTAGCTGGCATGCCACAACAGCAGGAGATTGATGAATCGTTTTTAAGTGCTCTATTCCAGATATCCTTCGGCCAAATCAGATTGCAGACTGACTGATGTGAAACTGATATCCTAGTTACTCAATTACATACAATTTCAGGTTTCTTTATAACATGAATCTCTTAAAAAACTTTAAACCACGTTAGATTATGTCTGGAGCTGTAGACTGTCAGTTTAATCATCAATTCTCAGTCCAAAACAGCACAGATTATTCGTGTCTATTGACTTCAGTTGAGACAGCCATGGCTATGTCTACTAAACAATCAGCTGTGGACCTCCACTATGAACACCTGTGGATTTTTTTATGTCTTTGTAATGCCCTCTACACAAAGTTCCTACATACAAAATGACATGACATAGGCTCTCATAAATGTCTCCAGGTGTTGCCTCTGTGTGATGCATGTGTTTAAGACTCACCTGGCTGACGCAGCTAGCCTGACTGAGGGTGCTGACGGCGCGCATGTAGCTCTGGTTGCGAGAGCGGAAGGGCGGGGGGTGAAAGGTGGCAGGGTCCAGCGTGACACTAGGGTGGGGTCGCATATCTCTTGTGGTTTGCAAGTGGTAGCCCTGGCTGAACAAGGACAGGGGGTAGGGATAGATAACGATTGCACAGTTCAAAAGCCACACATGGAACATCACTGGATCATATTGTTCTCAACAAATCTACTGGTTAGCATCTGTGGGCTGCTTCTTGTTGCTGTAGTATTTTATGACAAAAGAGTCTTCCATCCTAAAACTATAGAAAGCATGTGTACGGCTTGTCTCTGGTTCTTATTAGAGAAACAATGAGAGCTAGGAGCGGCAATGATAAGATATCATTACATTCTCAACCAGAGGCTAAAAAACAGGGCTGATTTGTTTGTGGACAACAGCCCAAGTGATCAGCACCCCACTGAGATGATGGTAACAAAAATAGCACAGAGCACTGAGTGGAAGTAGGGATGACGAATGCATGACGGCTCCCCAGGTTCACAGAATTTGGCTATATCTGAAAGCCACATGGTCCGGAAAAAAACAGTTACAGAGAACCATAGGCTGAATAAAAACAAGCTGAGCAACAATAAGCTTGGTGGGAATGTGAAGGTGAAGCAATAGTGTCCCTTGGGTACAAATATGCTTAATGGAATATTAGGTGGTTTGTGCTGGTTTACATGGCAACGGATACATGTCACCAGAGAGATGATTAGAAGACGATTAAAGAGTAACTTAACACCCCCTGAAAACCTTGACTAACCTCCAGCGGTTTAACTTTTCACCTTGCTGCAGTGAAGTAAGGGTGAACTCCCAGTCAGGGGTGAAACACGTGAAACTGTCAGCCAGAGAGGGCATTGCTTTTCAGCCTGGTGATAAGTTACTCTTTAACTAAAGGTAGTGTACCACTGCTTGACCAGTGCAGAGACATTTGCAACACATTATACTATGATTATTGATAAATACTTTCCGCCTCATTTATATCAGTGTGTGTCCAGTAAATACCACAAACACCTCTTAGTTCAACACAGTGCAGTTAACACACATTGACAGAGCCACAAACTAAAGCCTCCAAAATTAATATAAAGTTGAATAAACACCTCTGAACGATTCCAACAAAAACTGTATTTATAGCTGGATGTACCACTACAACTACATTTTTCCATGATTGTGAAAAGAAAATATATATATATGTATTTCCGTGAATACAAAATATATTGAACACCTCACTGTTTCACTGAACAGACACAACTCTTCTTCCTCAAGTTTCTTATCATACAGTATACACCGATCAGCCAAAACATTAAAACCACTGACAGGTGAAGTGAATAACATTGATTGTTTTGTTACAGTGCAATGCTCTTTTGTGGAACCTTGGCTCCTGCCATTCATGTAGATGCCACTTTGACACGCACCATCAACCCAAACACCATTACAGACCAATACACCCCCTCATGGCAACGGCACTCCCTGATGACAGTGCACCCCCCCAGGTAGGACAGTGCACCATGCTACACCACAAAAACTGCTCAGGAGCCGCTCGGGGGACATGACTAAGAGCTCAGGGCGTCGACCTGGCCTCCAAAATCCCTAGATCGCAACCCACAGGATTTAAAGGATCTGTCGACAACACCTTGGTGCCAAACAACACAGGACACCCCCAGAGGTCTTGTGTCCATGCCTCGACAGGTCAGAGGCCCAACCGTAGATCGGACTTGGTTCTGGCCTGTCAAGGCCTGGACAAAGGACCTCTGGTGTACTGGTTGGTGCCACAGATGCTCGATCAGATTGGGATCTGGGGAATGTGAAAGCAAGGTTGATGTCTTGAGCTCTTTGTCACATACCTTAGGCCATTCCTGAGCAGTGTTGGCGGTGTGGCATGGTGCATTGCCTTGCTGAGGGGCTACTGTCAACTGGGGCACTGTTGCAATGAGCGGGGGTACTTGGTCTGTAACAATGTTAAGGTGGAGGGAGTGCGTAAAGGGGCATCCACATGAATGCCAGGACCAAAGGTTTCCCAGCAGAACATTGTATTGTAATGAAATCATCAATATTATTCACTTTATCCACCAGTGGTTTTAATGTTTTGGCTGATTGGTGTACCTCAACACAATAGTCAGTAACTTAAATGTAGGCCCTTCCATGTGACAACGACCCATCCACTAAGCCAAGCACATTTAAGCCTGCTCTCTTGAGTCTGACGTTGTATTAAGGTGACAGTTTTGCTACAGGCTCGTCAACAACAATGCGATAAGATGAGGAACATTGCCTGTGTAAGATATTGGGCAAATATTGTAACTAGCAGATGAAAAAGGTCATAAACACAAAACCCATTTGGTACTGCAGCCTTCAGCAAAGCACTACTTTACCTGATCACATGAAACAGTTGTTGATTGAATACTTAACAATAATGCTCAAGAGCAACTTAATGATGTGGTTATAAAACAAGCTAACAAGTAAGTACACCCCAGCTCTAAATAGCAGCTTAACACAGTCATCCAGGCATGCATAAAATAATGTAAGAAAAGGATAACCAGAACTCGGCCTCTCATTTTGTTGCCAAGCAACTTCACTTGGAATCACCAACTAATGTAAAACCTCTTCAGATCTCTCAGTGACAGCTGAACAGCATCAGCAAACAACTGTTTTACTCGGACAGCATGTCAACAAAGTAGTGAGTCAGTGCGAGATTGTTCAGATTTATAGAAACAAAAAGGCTGAGGCTGTGGATTAAAATTTCAAGTAGGTTGTAAAGAAAACAATAATTGAAGGTTAGTTCTAGAATTTCGACAAACCTATTTGAATGTTCTCCCTTTGAACCCCTACTTAAAAAAATGAATATATTTTTACCACAGAATTTTTGTTTTAGAGACACAACAGCGGTGTGTAGTCAGGAGTTGAAGTGCAAGTCAGTTGTGCATGAAACTCTATTTCTCTCAAAGTCCGGTCGTTCCCCGAACATTATTAACTTATTCCTTAACATACTACAGCTATAGAAGTGTGTGGAGTAGTTCGCATACAGTGCTGAAAGAAAGGTCTCATTGCAGTACTGACATTCACTCATTGATCATTGCCCAGTCTAATTAAGGGTGCTGATCAAAGGCTCGGAAAATATTGATATTGATATTTCTCACAAGCTTAACCCTAACCATTTGTACTGATCTCATGGTGCAGTCTATGTACAATTTACCACCATCTTTGTCAGTCACTGGAGCCAACCGTCCGACACCTGACTCCACAGACTCACTCAAGACACACACTGCAACAACATCTAAGTCCTTGCATATGAAAATTAATAATTCAAGATAGAAGATGGTCATTTTGTTGACCCTAAAGCAACCACCAATTCCTGAGCCATCGGTTTTAGTAATAATGTATTTTAAAGAATGACCATTCCATAAGGTAAATTTCTAAAACTACAAGGAAATTCAGTCCTTTTGCTGTATTTTCAACATACCGCCTGAACATCAATTAATGCTTTCGAAGTTTAATAAAAAGGAGGTAAAATGAAATCAACACATAGCTTTGTCATATACATAATAAGCAAGGCAGCCAGGCCTACCTTTGGGAGTCTAAATGGGGTCTCTGCATGGCTGATTTGAGGACGAGAGCATCAGGCCGAATGGCCTTCTGTGGGGAGGTCTTAGGGCTGGTGTCAGAGTCACCACTTTCATCATCCACCTCCCCCATAGCTTTGACATAGCTACTGCTGCGCATCCGCCGACACGGGATCTCGTCATCCTTCTCTCCAGGGTATCCACCCCACTCATCCTGGGGAACCTGTGGGAGACAACACAGCTTTTAAATACTTCACATTCATAACCATAAGGTGGTATTACTTGTTTATTTGAGCCAGTATCTGTGGTGACTTGTTAAACCCTGATGGAGTACAGATCTTACAGTGGGTTGTCCTGCTCATAGACAAAATGTAAGGCTTGTACAGTGAACTACATCAGAGATATTATTTGCAAGTACAATGGGGCCCAATTAGCCAAACGAGTGTGAGAACTGTATCAGACAAGTAGAGGGATAAGCTCTGGCTGGTTTTTCCCTAAACAGTAAATTAAGCTGATTCACATCCCCGGTTTCAAGCTCCACCTCTATTTCAGCCCCCTGGGCCAGGGATCCCAATTTAAACAAGCTCAACGGTTAACCTTACTCCACCCATGAGACTCATACAGTGGGTTTCTCTGAGCTAAATTCTGAAACTGCAACCATGAACAGGCACTTTGTATCATTTTTATGAAAAACATATCTTGCTTTTGGTGACATGGCTTATACCAAAGCATCTATGGAACTTTATTGGCTTTTTTTTGGTTATCTGCATTCATATGCAAATATTTGTTCATGAGCTAAATCACCATCAGACCGATAGCCAGTGGGTTCTGGGATTGTAAATCGGACTGTAAAGAATGACAGACACACAAAGAAGTAATCTTGGCTTAGATAACTGTTATTCAGATATCGGCTGGCTACACAGAAATCCCGGAAATATTGGCTGTTGTCCCCAGAGGCTAAATCGTTGACAGACCGATAGCCGATGGTTTCCGACATTGCAATGGGAGTAAGTAGCTTATGTCCGCAAGAGCCTCAACTTGTGTGATGCAAGTGTTTGAAGTAAAGCAATACAAAGTAACATTTTACTGTATTAATTCAATCAGTCAATCGGCCGAACATTGGTACTGGCCGATATTCGCCTTGTTGACTGCCATCGGCCTATTGGCAAATGCGATGACATTCACCGATGGCAGGGGCCAATATATTTCTGTTGTGTCACATCAATCGTTTGTGTCACAACGCATACTGCTGTAATACTGTAATGAAATACTGCTCTGCTGTCGGACACGATTAAAAAACATGTTTGGGACAAACAGACATCTTCCACGGGATGCACTCCGTACAAAAAGGTGCCGAAAACTCACTATTGAGGTGTCAGGACATACCTAATTCAGCCCGACCCGGCCAGAGCCCGTGCACGTTATGTTCGGGACCAGCCCGGCCCGTACAATTAACTGTAATTATGGGCCCGAGCCCGATTTAAACCCGACATTTTTCAATAAGTTGGCTGTTATAATTAACGCTAAGGACACACCGAGCGCGTTAGTGCCACGGAAGTCCTGCGAGTATACTCGCAGGCACTTGACTGTCCACACAAGCAGTGCATTTCTCCTGCGCTCTCCACGCCGGTTAAACATCGACTCCACTCGTCTGTTCCCGTCAGTACTCGTTTTTTCACTTCAACAGGTCATTTTAAACATGGGTAAGTCCATATTTTCATTGTTTTTTATAACGTAATAAGTTAATGACAATTTGTCATTGCATGTCCATGTATTGAGCGTGTTGGGTAAACACTGAATGAATAGGGCATATTTTTTGGAGGCACGGAAAGCCGCTGTCCCTCCCACTTATCTCTACCACCCCCCTCTCTCTCTCTCTCTGTATGTGTGAATTGCAACCCCCAACCTGTAGCCATTTCTCTCTCTCTCATATCTAACTCTCTCTCTCTCTCTCTCTCTCTCTCTCTCTCTCTCATATCTGACCGGGCCCGGCCTGGGCCTCTGGCAGAGAATCTAAGCTCTAATTGACATTGGCAGGAGAACTACTTAACGTTAGCTGTTAGCGACAAACTGCTGATGGAGGTTGCAGTTATGATGCGTTTAAGCTCTATTGCTTAAAGTATCAGGCGAAGGTCAAATATGACATTCATGATGTTTTCAAATGTAATTTTTGTCAAATATGGCAATATAAATCAATATTGGAGAGGGAATAATGATACAGTATACATAGTAAAAACAGTGTTGAAGCAGTTATCAAAAAAGTTTTTCCTGTAAAAGTAGTTTTTAAAAGGTTGTTTCATAAATGTGCATGATTAAATCTGTGCTCATTCAAAGGTAGTGTGATGAAGGGCTTAACTACTTTGAAACAGTTATTTTTTATGATAAAGACATCTTTGTTTCCTTGGCACAAAAAGGGGCAATAAATACCAACAAATACAAAATAAACAAAATAAGACCACATCAGTATCGGCCATCGTTATTTCAAATATTGGTATCAGTATCAGCTCAGAATTTATATTGTATTTATATTGCTTTTTCCAGTAATGTGGTAATGAAACACATTTCAGTTTAATTATCAGTGATAACATTAAACTTATTGTTTAATGAATTTTATAATTTAAAAAAAAAAAATTACGACAATTTATTTTTTTTAATTAAAATTATGTTTTCATGTGTTATACATTTTTTGAAAATGAAAAATCCATATTTTTAGATAAGTATTGTTTCTCTTAGTTTCATTCAGACAGACACATTTCCTATGTATTTGGCCCTGACAAAGTTGTTTCAGTGTGCTCTGTCCATGGTCCTGAAGAATCTAAACACATGCTTTGTTTCTCTCCATGGTGCTGAGACATTCAGACGCAGTCTGTCTTTATGCCATCTTAAATCGCGGCCTATTTGCTACATTGTACATTTGCATTTTGCCATCTTATTCAGCTGTCCAAATTCTGAATGTCCATATCAAATTCAATGCATACTGGAACAAATGTAAAGCCTCTTAAGGGGGAGAGAGAGTAGTAGAATCACTGGATAACATTAAAGTTACATTATGCAGTATTGTCATGTGACAGTGATTCAAGCTAGCTTTACCATTCGCTGTTTTCAACACCTTTGTCAGCTAGGATTTTCTCAGTAAAATCCTTTAATGCACAGGAGTCATGGGTTTTACACTACCGACAGCAGCAACAGCGGTTTGTCTGAAATAAACACAAAAACTGGGTAACCGCTATTTATTAGCCTGATGCTGGCTGGAAGTGTGTGGGGGAGTGTAAGTGAAGGCTCTTTCCCATCTCTATTCTCTTGACTAGTGGGTGGTAATAACAAGGGGCGCTGCATCCTGTGAGGGAATTGGCCATGTACAGCACTGTGGGTTTAATATACAAGGGTACATGGATAGTGCAGCTGTGGGTTTGGAGCAGGACCTTAACAGCAAGGTGCATGCTGTGTTTGCATGGCTTCCCCTCAGATGTTCTGGTTTCTTTGTACAATCCAAACACCTTGGTTGTCAAAGAAGAGCGCAGGATCTAAACTTTGACAGGTTTGTTTAAAGGCGTCCAGTTTAGTGGTCTGAAAAATTGCTTTTTTCTACATAGAACTTTTGATACATTATAATCAATATCAAGTTTTCCAGGTGTGTGTCAGTATGTTAGCAGTATGTCAGCATTTCACAGCTATATGACTTTAATAACATCCTTCCATTCATTTATTTTAATAGAGTCCATGTTTGTGGTTTGGAAGAAAATTAATCTGAAGCACCATGTGAGATTCATCAGCACATTTCTGGAAGGAGCTCAAATACTGCTTTACATCTGCAGGATCATCAAACAGCTGAATGAAAAGGGTAGAAACAACCTTTGAGAATAGCACTCACATTGCCAATCAAAACATGGGCATACTTAATTCAAGGATTTGTAGAAAAGCACTAATAGAATTTCCCTCACACTCTTGGCGGTGATGCAGTTTGTGTATTTTTATGCTTGCACAGCTAAGGCTGCCAATCATACCCCTGAGGCTCGGGCTGTAACTTTTAAATCGGCACACTGTCATTAATGGCACAGCATCACTGCTAATACAAAAAAACGTATGAGCTCTAAAATTAGCTCTGACTGACAGCCAAAGGAGCACAGCATATAGTTTTGACATACATTATCTACTACAGCATTCATCAACATTGAAATAATCACAGCCATGACATCATGTAGCATAAATAGCCTTTTGTATTTGTATTCTAATAATTGTAAACAGTGACTGTTCTTAACATTACAGCATCTCATGATTAACATGGTGATTAAGCGATTGTGTGCTAATTACTGCACACTGTGTGGTGTTCTGCTACAAACGTCTACACATAACCAAGTGCTCCTGTACTGCAAGCCAGTGGGTTTTAATTAGATGTTGATGCGACAGAAATAAAGGTAGACCTCTTGAAAAGGAATTACCCTCAATGTTCCTGATTTTCATATTGAATATCCTGCTTACACTTTAGGTCGCCTGATTGTTATGGAGATTGAATTGTGATTGACAAGTCACATTATTTATGCAATCTAAATCGCTGCTCCTCTCAGACACAATGAGGTTTTGTGGTCCTGAAGATGGTGATATACGATGGCAATGTGTCAGACGCTACATGCTCTGGCACAATATTGATCAGTCGTGCACTAAGTACAACACTGTGTCAGTGTGCGGTGCAGCTGTAGCAGTTGTCCCAGTGGACAGAGCCGCCTTAGCTCTTGAAACAACAGCCCGAGGCACAGGGTTGTCCTTAATGCTCTGCCAGTTACTCACTTTAGCCAATCATATAGCTTTGCTGTTTCTCTGCCACAGTCGCTGAGCTGTTCTCACAGAAAGCAGAGTGGCTGATAAACCCCCTTTTTTCATCCACCTTGAGGAAGAGCTATGCTTTCTTTATCACATCTGTTCTCACTATCTGCTCCTGCCGGCCGTCTCTCCCCCTCTCAATCTTTCCTTCAACACCCAGTGTCCTCTCTGACGGCCCGTTTCAGCAGGGCAGACAGGTGAAAACTTGACAGCATAAGGCACTCAACATAAAAATGATGAACATTTTCCTCTCTGTGAACGGTGGCATAGGGGGAAATGTAGAGAGATTTAGAGATGCTAATAATAGCGCCAATTGCTTTCCACCATCATTAATCTAGTATATTTTACTTAGATGTTTTTCCCAAATGTTTTTGTAGTCAAGATGAAAAGGGCTCTGAAGCATTTAGACCATATGCTACTAGAACTCTCCTTTGAATCCCAAACGAATGAACTTCTTTTGGGCAGCATGGCTCACTGCAATGCTGCCAGTATGAGCAAAGTAGGGAAATGAATCATGGTCACTGAGTTTGCTAATGTTGTGATGTTAGGCGTCATCTTTGTGTGTCATCAGCTTAAAGAACAAAACGTTGCACTTTCCATCCCTGCCTAACTTGGGCAGGTAACGTGAAGATTAGCCGACCTGCTTCTGTCTTCCCTCAAAGACCTATCAGTAAAACTATCACGCTCACTAATCGGCTACGCATACATTTATCCTCTCCCACATGAATGGAATAAAATGCAGCAATTGTCTGCAAACTAAATTAATCAGGCTTAAAGACAGCAATAAAGCTAAAGAATCATTTTCTTCCTAATGCACGACCATCGATCGTCTGGGGCTATAGTTAACAAGGCAGCCATCACTCATGGAAGCATCGCGCAAACTCATTAGCATTACTTTGTTTCTGTGCTCATTTAATGCTACACCTGAAGGAACATGTTCAGCTGTGCCTCTGAGGCAGCTACACAGCCAGTCAGCTTTACACCGTCGTTAGTTAGTCCTAAACACTGAGAATACTTTGTACAAAGATAACCTTGGGATAGACCATCAAAAGCACAAAAACTACTGACTCCAAGAACGGGCAGAGCATTTTTTGCTGGTTAGTTGTTGGTTGTTGAAGTGATAAGATACTCTGTGTGATTTGCGACACTGAATGCAGTCTACTTACGTCTGAAGTAGGGTTTGAAGCTTAGTCACCTACTTGTTGTGACTGCAGGAAGCAAGTGCAGGGTGTTACTATAAGCCTCCTTTGACGAGAGTTCATATTATTATTTTATCTTTGGCATGTATTTATAGGTAAATGTTCTGTCGGTTTATTTGGGAACACAGTAACACACTCTCTAACTGCAGGGTGCCCCAAGAGACACAATTTGTTGCACTGGTCACTGTATATCAAAGGGAGGACACCAGCTCAACATGTAGAAATGTTACATACTCTAAAAGAGATATCAAGAGAAGACAAAGGTTCTCCCCCTAGATAATCTTTTCAAAGCCCCTGCCATCCCCTGTGAGATTTCATTATTACACCAACGGGAAAATACTGCACTGGCTCCGTTTCAGACAAGGAAGGGCAAGTATGTATGATTGATTGAAGCTAGATGATATACTGCAGAAACCTTGTACAGATAGCCTTTACTTGCACACTTAATACCGTTTCTCACCTTCAAAACATGCTTCAAAATCCTGGGACTGGGCCAAGCCATTATTTATTTACACTTTGTACTATTTCACTTACACAGGAGACCCAGCCGGGTTAGGGATTGCAGACATCTCATAATTAGTGAAATTCACTCTTGTAAATGTTGAAAAATAATTGAAAGACAGCAAAACAAATGCAAAAGTAGAAAGAAAAATGCTCTTTTATTTTTGGCTTTTTAGACTTGAAGTGATTGATAGCAATTCCATTCATTTATTCAGTGTACGTATTAAGTGAATCGTCAGTTTAAAAATATGTTCCAGTAGTAATTTGTAAAATCACTATGGAAGATTGTCACACTGCACATTATCTCTGCACTGAGCCTCTTTTAGAGCTTACACGTTATGCTTTATAGCTGTGAATATTTAGTTTCCTGCACTTAATCTGTGTCTGCCTGCTGATACTTTACTTCATGACAATATTTAAGATTTTCACAATCATATTTAGTTTTCAATAGGCATTTTGTTTGAGCTTCAGCTTCAGCTTCACCCTACAAAAGTGGCTTTTGTCTTAAGAGGCTACAGCCTGAAGACTTGACACCCACCGAATCAAGATTATGTCAACAACTTGCACAACGCAGACCTGTCCTCCTCATCACAAGTGAACACAGACCTAAAGGACCCAGACACGTCAAACAGATAAAAATCCGATGAGCACACAGAGCGTTGACCACGACGCCTGTGTACAGATCTCCCCTCACGTATTCCACTGAATAAGGCTCTCAGTGTGGACACGCTCAGTGCAGAATGTGCCCATGTGACAGCTGCAGGGTCTCTGCCTGCTGACACATAAGCTTGTCAAATGCCACTGTGAGAGCCTCTGTATTGACAGAGTCTTTCTGTCCCCATGGCACGTAAACAACTGCAGTTTGTGTGTCTGTGTGGAGTCGTGCACTCCACATAGCATCAAAGTGCATGCACTGGGCAAAGATTCAACCTCCTTTTTTGCTCTCCAAGCATAGACAGCAATGCATCTAGAAGCTTTTTTGTGAGAGCAGCACCATTCACTGTCATTAGTAAAAGAAGGAATGACAGTAAAATTCGATTACAGTGCGTGCATATAAGTCAGTTGTCAAGTTTTCTGAAATTGGGTCCAAATGCAAGTGTGGCCAATAATCTTTTTTGCATTTTTTAGCAATTGTGTGAGGACAAGTACAATCCTAGCAGAAAAGGGCTAGAGCAGGATGAATGCAATGTTAGTAGAAGCCATACATCATCTTCAAGGGGGAGTTGGGGCAAGCTTTAATAATGGCCAATCACTTCAGCTCTTCTCAGCCCGATTACAAGCAATAGACCATTTCATAACGGGCTCAAAGGAGAGTCCAGGCCAACTTCTCCCAATAGAAGAGTGTTTTTGGAAGGTGCGGACGTCCCAAAGCACAACTAACCCCTAAATATGTTATTAAGGCCCGATGATGCTTCTTTTTAAGTTTCATTCACATAACAGAAGGCACTGAAATCCCTCTCACCATGCTGCCATTATTTATAGATCCTAAATCACCATCATGTGAAGCCATTTGAATTGTGAATTCAAGCTTACAGTATTTTAATGCTGCACTCACTTCAAGTAGCTCTGAATGAAAGCATTTGCTAGCGCTGAGTATTAAAAATGAAATGTAACGTCAAACACTTGGCTTTTGACTGTGTTTTTGAAGCCAGTACCTGTGGCTAAACTAGTTTATGCTCCTAATGTGTCAGTGGGATAGCAAAGACAGGAGCCTGAAAATCTGTGTATAATACAAATATTTCCATTTTAGTGTGCAACCTCCTACAGTAGCTCCAGCTGAGTGGTTTATATTTTTCGTTAACAGACCTAATCTGTGTGTTTTCTGCTTTGCAGTCGAGCTCAGGTCGCCTTTTATTTTCAGAGTCTTCCACCATGACATTGATTCACTCAATTGATCTCTTCATCTTAATAGACAATAACTCCCTGAGGTGACAACACAAAAGGGAATCCTGGTTAAATATATTGGTTTCTCAAACTGGACACTGTAATTGCCCTCAGGAGAGCAACAGAAAGAAAGGTGGAATTCGAAAGGCCTCCCCTGGCAGGATTTCTAATCAATACATCAATCACTTCATTTTACTCAGAAGGTCCTTGGTGGGGATGAGTGGATATTGATCTCAATTATTGTTTGTTATATTTTCAGATAGGTGATGTTCAGGGTTTCTGTGCAGTTACTGCCCTTTCAACTTACAGTACCAATGAAGTTCAAACTTGAAACACTCTTTTTTTGTCAGCTCTTTCTAAAGAGACAGTTATTCAACAGTGACGAGAATTCTTTCGAACGGCTTGGATGAAAGCTACATATTTTAACTTTTGAGCAAATAGCACCACCATTAGTGTGTGTGTGTATAAATAGTAAGTGGAATATATAAAATCGAAGTTTCAAAGTCTATCTTTAATTTCTTAAACTGTTTAAATTGCCATCAGTTATCGAACACATGTCCATTCAAAACACAAATGAGGAAAAACACCACTCACCTGCAGGTAATGACATGTCCGTGATGAAGACTTGAGGTCCGAGTGCATCATGGGTTTCTCTAGATTAAGCGATGACTTCCTATAGGCCTCCTTAGCCTGGCTGACTGTCAGTGTCGACCAGGAGCTCCTCTTCATGAATTTGCCCTCAGGTGCCATAGCCATGCTCTCGCAGGCTGAGCACTTGACATCATTGTTACTCTTAGAGGTCTTGAGTGACAGGTCTCCAAAGTGGTGGCTGTGCATGGAATCTGGGTAGCAGTGGCTGACATGTTCCCCGTGGTGCCGCGACATGACACTGGGTGTGCGGTAGGTGCTGTCACTATCCAGGTTGTCATCGGAGCTCCACCAGCCGCCTGAGCGATGCTTACGTTCCTTGCTCTTGCTCCTCTTGCTACCGTGTTTGGTGGAGTGGTGGCCATGATGGTGATAACTCCCTCCTCCACCTCCCATAATATCACCTTTTGTGCCATTCATCTTGGATGAACCCTCCAGGGAGTGGGACTTGGTGAAGAGCTTCTGGACAGAATGAACAAGGTGTCTGATGCGGCCAGGACTCTCACTGCGTTGCTCAGTGGTGGTGGAGGTGCGCTGGTACTGTAACGTGTGGAAGCCATCGCGGTGTAGTGGCAGTTGTTTCTCAAACTGGTCTAGCAGGTTAGCAGGAAGGCGGTTGCTTTTGGTGCCGGAGAGATGGGAGGAGGCGGCCGCCGCGGCCGCAGCAGCAGCGACAGCTGGGGAGGTGGCAGAGGCTGTGATGGCAGCGCAGTCGTCCCGTGTGGCTGAGTCATAATACTGAGAGCTGTAGTGCATTCTGGGGAAGGTGCTGCTGGAGATGTGGTCAGATGCAGCAGCTGGGGGCATCATGACAGGGGACATCATCATGCAGTCAGAGTGGATGGAGCTGCGCGGCGAGTAGCGGTGGTGGAAGTCCATGGGGCAGCTCTCCGTGGGGCTGAGCAGGTAGGACGAGTGGCGGGAGTCAGAGCCATGGTGAGCGTGGAGGTCATGGACGTGGGGGTCATAATCCAAGCCATAGGGTAAAGGGATCTGGTGCTGGGAACGGCTGCCCGATAAGCCCTTCATGTTCCTGGCTGGAGGGAGGCGTCTGCCTTCATTGAACTTTCGAGATGGGGACCAAGGTGAAAACTTCTGGTCTGTTTAAGAGAGAGAGGGAAAGAGAGAAGAAAATAGAGAAATAAGATACAAGCAATGTGGAGAGAGACTTGCTCTTGCTCTTGTAAATATTTCATCCTCCCATTTTATGCTGTTTCCAATAAAGTATACACCAAGGGACCTGTAATGCAGGTGAACACTTGCGATGGAGAAGCCATGTTAAGTGAGAAGTTGTTAAAGTATTACAGTACACAATGGAAGTACAATTATTTCTAACTAAGAGTGACAACTCTTAATTACAGAGTGTTGAAGTGAACTCCAATTGTTAACCTTAATGAAGTCAGAAATGTGGGTTAACCTGCATTATAAAACAGACAAAGATGACAGCAATCACTGTACTGCTTTTAATAGTATGGATGAAGTCCCAGATAATTTCTCAAGAGATTTGTGTCTCGTCTAAGTCAGGTAGAAACCTTTTCTCTTCTTCTACAGGCAAAAGCTTTGTACTTGTATTTAATGACGCACTGTGTCAAATCTCATCTCATCTGAAAAGAAGCAGTTCCACTTCTGCCCTCAGAACAGCTTGGAGGTTTCAAAGCTCAGTGAAAGGGAATTTACTTCTAATGTATAATTTGTCATAGATTACTGATCATCTCCTTCAAGATATCATGACTTGAATAATGTATAGGAATATTTTTTTCGCCCCTTGATTTAATTGTTTTCCTCAAAGAAGAGTTTAATTTCTGTCTGGAAGAGAATACTCCACAGGATATATAAAACTTTGTGTGGATGTATAAAGCTGCAAGCACACCTGATCGTATTTAATAAATCTCA
Organism: Epinephelus moara; assembly: GCF_006386435.1. Lineage (NCBI taxonomy): Eukaryota > Metazoa > Chordata > Actinopteri > Perciformes > Serranidae > Epinephelus > Epinephelus moara. The sequence continues at coordinate 20,328,048 of NC_065517.1, forward strand.
GTCATTGTGGAACTTGCCGCACGTGCATGAGCCTCATTTGTGCTCCCACGGTTAGCCGTAAATGGATGTCGAAACGCCTTTAAACATCCATTCGCCTAATGACACTTGTGCCCGCTCCACCACTCATTATACCTGTCAGTGGCAAGAATGGCAAAGAAGCAGTGCAATATCACAGATTGTGTTACATGAGTGAGGTTCTGCAACAACACCAGAATAGCTGTCATTATGCATGGCCATTACGCGCGGCTGTGGCTATTTACAGAAGCCATATCATAAGTTAATCACATAAAACTGTAAACCATCATCGCACAATATCTCATCATTGTTAAATGTCAAAAGGATGATAAATGACACATTTGTAGAGCTCTTATCAAAACAGACCTCATAAACAAGTACTTCACAATTCAGGAAAAAATTAAAGTACTGATAGAGAAATAATAAAAAGGATGATAAAATTGATCACTCATAAAAAGATTTAACATTTACTTTATAAATGTGCCTCCAACATTGCACAGAACGCTTTGTGTACTGCAAAAATAATAAGACAGTCGGTGAAACTGGCAAACAACCTAAACAAACAATATTTTACTACAAGGTCTTTCATCTTATATTTTATATCTGCAGCTGCCTCTTGAAAACCGTGTGTACGTCTGGTCTGAAGTAGTGCACACTCAGTGCACATTCTCCTTTTATAAATACCAGTTTGTACGTACAGAAATGGAGTATGTAGAGTTTGTGAGCATAATGTATCTTGTATACTTTCCTAAACCTATACCACAGAAATCTTGTAGCAGCAGTAGGCAGCTCATTCTCGCAACAAATTGAGGTAAATCTCTGGAATCTGTGATGAAAGTATTATTTCTCAAACCCGGCGGCAGTGAACCACTTCTTATTAGGTGTATGCCTAATTATTTTGAGAAGAGCCGTGCGCATCACTGGGTGGTGATCACAAAGAGCAACAAATTTTGTACAACTTCAAAGAGACTTTAAGATGAGGGAATTTAGTAGCTCTTATACGAGGGGTTAAAAAGTCCAGCGTAACCTCTGAAATCCATTCGCGCTTAATGGTGAAAACTCCTCATACAGTGCTGAAACAATGTTCATAATAAACTCATAATTCAACATTTATTGACTCAGTGTTAAAAATGAGAAAAGAATACATGTTAAAGCTTAACTTCACATATATTTATCTACAACAGTTATTTGTGTCCTATACTTCAAATTATCAACTTAGGCACTCCACTCTTCATTTTCTTTATTCCTACAGCTACAAAATCAATTGAAAAACAGGCTTTTATGTTTAGGGCCCCCTCTGAGTGGAATCATTTATCCTCTAATATTCCATCTTTGACATTATTTGGTGTGTCAAAAAATGCTTTGATAGCTTACTTTGAGACTAACTGTACATATTTTTAGTGGCATAAATTAACAAACCTAGAAGTTATTTTTGTATGTCACTAATTGCTTTCTTAATTTCGTTTTTGTGGCAATGTAATTGCGTTGTAACATTGAGTATGTTCAGAGATTTTTTATTTCAGGTAACAAAACACAATATTCATGTACCACGTAGGCTTTGGAAGGAGGTGTTTGGGGAGGATGGCAGCCGTACAGAGTGTAGGATCTTGACACCAGAACTTTTGTGTTTGTGTCCAGACTGGTGTCTTAGGTTTAGGCAACAAAAGAACTTTGGTTATTGTTGGGGAAGGATTGATTTTGGTTACATTTTGATAAAAGAAGGTAATAAACACAAGTATGCGGTAGACACTATGACTATATACTGTATTGCCAAAGTACCTTTTATTTTATTTTTTTCAGTGAACATTTTGCTACCTAAAGTATCAACATTTTTGCGACTTGCCAGATACATAAACTTGCAGCATTTCCTCATTATGGCATTAGAAAAATGTGCTCAGCATTATGTTTCCCTCAAAACTTATTTGCTCTTTCAGATTAGTTGTATATAAACCTAATTTCTATGAGACATCTGTCCTTGGCTACTTTGTGGCCATTTAACAGTTGTATTTATTTTTATGTACTATATTTGTATAGTCTGTTTTTGTTTTGCCTGTATGTTGAACTGTTTGTTTGTTTTGCTTGTTGCCACTTTGGTTGTTTGCATTATGTATAGGACCCCTGAAAACAGGCCGACCCATCTCAAGGGGCTTATCATAAATACATAAATAGATAAATGTGCATAATTTGCATAAAAATGCCTGCACTTCAAAATAATTCGCATTCATTATTCCACTCACCATGATATAATGATAGTATCGTTTCTGATTGTGACACTGTATAGTTCTGCAGAATGGGAATACACTTCTCTAGTTTCTCCGAATAATAGTGCAGGCACTATGATATGTGATAAATGAACAGCAGACCTGCAGCTGGTGATACCTCATTGATAATGTTCTAAACAAGTAAGAACTTTATTTGTGACATTAACCACAGAAAACCCCTCTTTTGGCTTAAAAACTGGAGAAAAGAGGTTTCCATTTTGATGAAGAGTGTTTTGTTTAAATTGCACGACGCTGAAATTGTGTAATAAAGTGTAAATTATGTTTGACTATACTTGAATTATAACAGTGTACCCTTATCCAACAAGTGAGTTGCTACTTACTTAAATCCTAACTTGATGCCACAGTTTGTCCTGTAATTCCATTAAAGTTAATCCATTATTCCCCAGCCCTGTTCATTATAAATTTACCATCATGAAACACTACCAATATTTACTATTATTCTCCATTTTCCTCCGTCTCTGACTGTTGCACAAATCTCCATCATTTCTGTTTGTCTGTGGCCTATCCAGACACAAGAAGACATCTCAAACAGACAGAACCTCTCAACAAAATGTGTTAAATGAGCAGCGTTATTAAAAGCATCTGTCACCATGCTCAGCTTCCTGCATAACAATTACGGCCTACATCTTAGCAGTATGTGATAAAAGCTGTAAGGTAAACGCAGAGACAACGCTGAAGCGCCTTGAGTGTCTGCCATTCCCCCGTAATTAATTACTTTAAGTTCTCTGCAGCAGGAAACCCCAGTCTGGAACAGTGCACATCATCTTACATAACATTTGGGATCTCTGATCTCACACACCATTTCAAAGGAGCCAGAAATAAAATGCACAGTTGTCATGGCAACCACTGCTGAAAACCCAGGAACTGTAATAGGATTTTCAAGGTTGTTTGGGGTGGATCCCGGTCTTTAAAAAAAAGAGGAGAGGAAAAAAAAGACAGATACAGTATGCAATGTGATACAGACACTTGAGCTTGATTTACCTATGGGCTGCTGTGTTTGCTGCACCGTTACAAATTGTGCTGCAGTTTGATAGAGTTCAAATGAATGATGAATTTTAGTACTTAACTGCACATTTAATTATGCTCTTAAATTTGTCTTTATGATATTGCTTTCAGAGTTTGAATGTCCCTCACCCAGGGATACCCAGACTAACATTACCTCACAGTAAAATGACAAGTACAAGCCAGGAAATCCTCAGCAACCTTTAAAATCCAACTCCTGTGAGATTTGTTGTGCTGCAGGTTTTTACAACATCACTGAGTAGATGTAATTATTGTTTTCATTTGATTTATTCTATTGCCTTGCTTTGTATTTTGGTTTAACTACACTAGAAGACATTAAAACCCACAATTATTCATTAGAGGGTGTAATCAGCCACATATGTGATTCATTTTCACATTTCATTTCTGTCTTTATTTTTAGCTGAGGTTGTACGTTTTTGGTAGATACTAAAACACCGTGTGTGAAGCAGTAGTTGTAGCGTTGTAGGGCTTCATTGTAATAATCACTGAAAATAGTACCATCTCTCTGTATTCCTCTCTTTATCTCATTTCCACCATCATATCTCTCTGTTGTTTCCCTACGTCCCCCCTCACTATCTCTCAAATTCACATTCAAGTAGATGACATCGACCAGTTGCTGAGGCAACAAAATGTGTCAAATTAAAGCTAACAATAGGAATGAAAGCACACAGATTGTACATACATACGCATGCCATACTCTCTTATGTACGGTACAATGTATTCCAAACACGTCCTTCCAAAGATATGACATCATACAATGAATATGCTCGCGCAAACATACTGTAGGCTGCTTTCACCAGCTGAGCATCCCTCAACATGTTGTTTATACGCAGCTTTACTTAAACAGTGAGGAAGACAACCATTAAATAATATATTCAGCATGTAGCATTATCTGTTTGGATCAAGCTGTGTCACTTTAATGAGTCACATTACAGTAAGACATTAAAGATGCCAGCTTCTGGTTTTCCAGTTACAGGATGGTCTTAATATTTAAATACCTGCCTGGGACTCCTTTGTTTTTCTCTCAAGACAGTTATCAGTTTTTACTTCCTCTATATTTAACAGGGCTGGGGCGACTCATTGATATCATCGACGTCATTCATTAAGGACATAAGTAGATTTCAGTGGGTCACAATAATAGCATTAAAAAATAATAATAACACACAGCACAACTTGACATTAAGTAATGAAGTAAGTAAGATGGCTGTGCCCAGTCAAAGAATGGATTTCCCCGGAGAACAAGCTGCTGCTAAAAATCTAAATTGTGGGAGTATTTTAGACAGAGACCTAACAATGGTGTTCAGTAAGCTCTGCAAACTGGAAATAGCTTCTCACAGCAGTAGCCTACAACAGCTATGCACGAACACGTGAAGCGAAAGCATCCTTGAGGCCTTTGTCAAGACGGCAGCAAGACAGCACATCCTCTCGGTGTTCCAATACCCCATACTTTATAGTATACCAGAAAGATATACTATATCCTAATTCATACTATGTGAAATGCAGTATGCCAGAAATACCAGGATGTTCTACTACATCAGTTGATTTTGCAGTATGCAGGCCAGCATGCTTTTCTGGCTGTTCTGACCCACAATCCTCTGCACAGCAGAAGATTCGTCACATCAGCTGAGTCGCCAACACATGAGCGCTTGTTGACAGCTCGTTGACAGCTCTCAGAAGCCGCAGTGACAGCTGACAGCGAATTCAAATACATGATGACCAGTCTAATAGTAATGATGGGAATAATAATTGTTTAAATGAACAAAATAATTATTAAGATTACCACCAACAACAGGACAACTGTGGGTTGACCTCTGTCCCTGTGAGTTCAGTGAATGTCGTTTTTTTTTTTTTTAATCTCCAGGGTAACAAATATGAGAAAAAAGGTCAATGTTCGGGGTGTAATGTTATGACAAAGTATTATGTGTCAATTTTGTGAATACTGCGTGCAACAGTACATACTTTTTAAGGGCATCTGCAGTACATACTAAAAAGAAAAAGTATGCCATTCAGAATGCATCCCGTTCACTTTTTGTCCCCACCCAAGCATGATATATTAGGATTATCAACATGCCGACTGTTTGTCAGTAGCTGCTTAAAATTGTTTTTCTAAATCTTTCTTCATTGCCCCCATAAATTAATTCTACACTGCTGCCAGTGTAACATTACACCATGCGTCATCTGACATTTTATAGCCGTTTTATAATTTCTGTTTACTCTAATGACAATGTATGACTGAGAAAATATAATAGTCCGTGAATTGTTTCAATTTCTTTCTTGCCTTACTGATGCAAAAATACATTTGCCAGTGATTATCCTACTGTAACTGTATATTACTCCAGTGCTGAAATAGATCCATGTTATAACCATTTTAAGTACCTAAGTAAAATACTGATTCTCCATATCAGGGAAATCGTTGCCGTGACATACAGTGATTAGATTAAATTTTATTTTTCTGCCCTGGCAACAGAAATATAGGCTATATTATTATTATCAATAATATGTCATCCAACCTTTAAAAATACAGTAGGTTCAAACTAGTTGTTGAAGCAACTCTTCGCAGTCTCCTACAGCAGTTTCTTCTGAATGCCATGGCCCACTCAGTAGTCCAGCAGCCATGGCTACTTATCAGTCTCCACTAGTGTTACAACTGGCCAACAGTTATATCAGAAACTCACTTCTCCTTTAGCTTGCACTATATTGTAAAGACACCACTGTTACAATAGTGTCAATCCCCTGTTTCTATCAGTCGGTAAAGACGAATTCTGCCGTCATGTGCAGTTACATGAAAACATGAATATGATAAAATAATGAAGTAGAAGACACAAAACATCTGTTTGCTCCCACAGAGTGGTGTCTGTATCACTGTCAGCCTGATCTGCATTTTCTCTCTACAATCACCCCAGCTTTCTGATTACATAAACTCTCTTGAGGTGGTTTGATTACCCCATAATCAGCTGTTTAGAGACTAATCTTTCAACCCAGATTGGTCTCTTTAGCGATCAACCAATTCATTTCAAGTAGAGTCAATTTGACATAAATCATTTTTCAGAGAGAGACAGAAGGAAGAAAAATACACTAGCAAGGAGGTGCTAAAATGTTTACAGTTTAATCAGTCATTAAGCAGATGTAGATTATGGCTGCAGTGTAGTCATCTATGATTACATAAGCATTACGTCAAGTTCATAGATTAGGATTGTAAATTGTAAGCACTTTCTGCAGTCAATTACTGGTAAAAATTAACGATAAGTTTATCAATTACTGTAGTCCTGATTTCAAAAAGACATAAAAACATTGCTTACCCACCATATTTCTGAGGACACTACTGTAGAAATGACTATGGGCAAGACATCTGGTGTGATAGTGGAAGTAGCTAGTCGCAATGCCAACAGTGGCCTTCAGTTTTGCTAATATTGCTTTGTTTTTTAACAGATACGCCACTAATGTTAAATTAGCATTTTCTAAAATGTCATTACAAAGCTCTGGTCCATGTTTCGCTGTTCAAATCTGTAACGTTACCAACAACCAGATTTGTCAACTGAATAACGGACTTGAACATGCACCCAGAACAAAAATGGATTGTTCCTGTAACCAGCGGTACGATTACCAATACCTCCCTACAGAGAGGAAGAAGTTGTCACCTGTACTGTACAATGTTAATATCAGATCATCCGTATGATAAATAAAACACATTGTTCCTTACTGAATCAAAACCCGACAGGATTTTTCCTGTATTTTCATGCACCTCCTACTCTGGTGTATACACTGTTTTTACATACTTGGAATGACATATGGAATAATAAAACCTAAAGAGTTTTGCGAGCAGAGAAGTATTACAAATCAGAATTTGCTGGAAACGATGACACCTAAAATGACAGGTCTGTCACTCAATGTCAGTACATTGTATCTGTCTCTCCCTGTCTGACTGCATTCTCATCCTACATTAGAAAACTGCCCATCATAAAATAAACTCAGCGGCATAGTGATACCTTGAATTATGTGTTTAGTCGTGAAGGCTGAGAACACAAGCTCATCGCTAACACACCTAGTTAAAAGGTAAGTTTGGCCTCAAGAACCCAATTCTGAAACAGCTTAAGTAGCATTAAATCTATCACAACATTTAAACATTTGGGTTTCATTCACCAGCAGTAAAAAAAAATCTGGGGTTTGGTTGTATGTGCTAACTTAATTGGTATGGCAAGTTTGTCTCGGTGTTTTCACATAGTGAATACAAAAGGCAAGATGATGCTAAATATAGTAAGAGGTGAGCACATCCAGAATACTTCTCCAGGTGCTTAATCAAAGAGTCAAACTAAAGGCACAAACCAGACAAAGGATCCATACACTGTACTAATAGCTCCCAATGAATGTAGAGCAACATTTCGAGATCCTTGTCAAGCCTTGGCACATTGATTGATGCTTTTTTACCTGAGAACATTCTGACTGGCAACATTTTTGGATAACTTTATCCTCCAGGAGCTTTTTCATCCCCGAGATGAATGTGAATGAGCCTGAGTCTAGCTGTCAGCTCTCTGTAGTTTTAAGTCTCTCAAAAATATGCACCATTGTGTTTAAACTCAATATTCATGTCAAGCAGCTTTTAAACTATATTGAATGCTACTCTTCATATTGAAAGCTAGCGAAATGAAGTAGCCTGTGGCAGATATCCCGGTAGAGCGGGAGGCCAGTGACACCTGCCACCAGTCCATAGTGAGGATGTTAGGGTTGTGCAGTCAAGTTATGGGAGTTCATATCATCTAACAACTTGGTCCAGCATGACAACACAAACACATTCTGACTGTCTGCCCGAGGAGGCTTGTGTCATCCAACATTTGCAACAGACTGCTCTGCAACTTTTACCGATGCATAGTGGCCAGTGCACTGTTCTCTGTGTGTGGGGGAGGTGACATCAAGGCAGGGGGTGCCGGCAGGCTCAACAAAAAGATAAAAAATAAAAATAAAAAATTCTCGCTGTGTCACAGGGCTGAGTCTGGATACCCTGCAGGCAGTAGGAGAGGAAAGGATGAGTTCCTCAGCTCTGTCTTGGACAATACCGCCCACTCTCCCTACGATGAGCTGATGCAACTATGGAGCACCTTTAGCCTCCAGCTCATCCGCCTGAGGTGAACCGTAGAGTGTTTCAAGTGCTTATTTGAACAGACTTCCATGTGGCCACACAGCTCTTACCTCTGATTCTATAGTAGCATTGGTTTCAGTCACTAAGAGAGTGCTGCAGCCTTGTTGCCAGCAATCCTACATGAATGTACCTGCACATCTGCCCAGCTCGGCATAATCTGTATTCCTCTCATGACCAGCTTGTTTTTGTATTTGTGTTTTTACACATCTTTTTTATATCATGTAGGGGTGTAACAGTACATAAAATTCACGATTCGGTATGTAGCCTACCTTAGTTTTGGGGTTGCAGTTACATGTACGTAGCGATAAATTCTAGCTGGCATTAGTTATGACTTTGCAATGGACTGAATCTGCAGTTAGAGCCTGTCTGAGTGCTGTGGGGAGATAGACTCCCCTTTCAGTCTGTTTTTGTCTTGTTCCGCTAATCGGCACCAGTTCTTTAAACGGCCACTTGAGGCTGGCTCCAGTAGCCAGTCAATCCTCATAGACCCCCATGTTAAAATGCCCAACGTGGCCACTTTGAGTGTCAGGCTGTTTGCCAATAGTGTCCTCGGCTTCTCAGTCATATCCACCCCTTGCTCCTCCATAGCTCCACCCACTGGCTGTAATATTGTCACTTCTGGCTTCTAAAAAACCAACAGCGATAGCCAGAATGCTACACCAGAGGCTTCAAAACGGGAGTCCACAAACCAATGGGTGACTCTAAGTGGCTATGTCCATTATTATTTTTGTAGTCTATGATCGAGACATTCGGATGATGCTGTTGTAAATGAAATATTTTAAGTGTTACCACAGATATACACGACTTCAGATGAACAACGTCTCCATACATTTAGACATAAATCATTGTCCATTGAGCTTGACTAACCCTGCCAACCTGGCTAATGCTGACTAGCACGCTACAGCTAGTAGAGGGAAAACTCACATTCAAAAAATTCTGTTCCTTGTGTTTGAGTAGTAGGTATAAATAGATTATTTTGATTGTGTGGGTCACAAATACATGAACCGTTACACTCCTGAATAGGGTTGGGTCGGTATGAGAAAAAAAAACGGTCCGGTTTTTGTAAAAAACCACATCAAGTCGGTAATACCAGATTTTCGCCACCGCCCCAGAATAAGTTGGGGTGGGAGGGGAAAGAGGGCAGAACAATCTTAGGGTAGGAGAGGAGAGCTGAAACCAGGAGCAAAGTAGAGGAAGTGGATGTGTGGAGTGGGAGAGACTGATGGACTTAAGAGGGAAGAAAATTAAGCTCCTGAAAGGCTTCTGAGAAAAGCAAGCTTGTTTCCATTTTAGGGCGAGGGGAACATTTCAGAAGATTACACTTACAGTTCAGAAGATTACTTGCAGCCTTGGTGTGAATGTAAAACTGTTAGTTGATATACTGTAGGCAATAATGAATGATTTTTACAAAACCTTTTTATTAAAATGACAATCAATGCTGTAGCTGACATACTGAATGAAAATGCTTCTAGGTTTTCTTCAATAAGACAATAGGTTGTATAAATGCAAATGCACCCTCTTGGCTCTTTAAGACCTCACATTGCAAGTCCATGAAACATTGATGAGAGCTTTTCTGTATCGCAGCTTATGCAACAGCTATTGTGGTGCACGATCAACAGACTGTTTCCTCTCCACCTTAAATCTGCTTTGGTCAGCACCTGATGCATTCTGTAAAACATTTTTTTTTCCTGACAAAGATGCCACACACAGAGAGGGGGGAGAGAGCAGGGCTAGTACGGAAGTTAAAAAAAAAAGAGAGAGAGAGCGAGGGGAAAGCCTGTGTTTGCTTGGCTCTCTGGGAAACCAGTGTGCTGCTGGCTGCTCAGTTGAAGCTCTGCCGCTATGCTACAGTCAGCGCCTGGCCAGCATTTCCCAAGATGGTTGCATAACTTGGAATAAATGAGGCCTTCCTCCTCCACACCAATGCACAGCTAGCTAATGCCACAGGGAAGAACACAGCAACAGGCAGCCAAACTGTAGCGCATGAATCACACTGTTGATAAAATAACATTCTTGAGATAATTTATCGATCACCACTGAGCAAAAAACATCCGTTCTTAATCAATCGTTATTACTCGCCTGGATTGTTCCCTAGCACTGACCTCTGAATCAAAAAGACTTGACCTCAGATGTTTGTTGAGGAAAAACAAGCCACCATCCACTTGGAAACAAATCAAATCAGGTCAGTTACATTGCTGTCAGACACCGACATGATTCACATTAAATTTGTATCAAGGTTTACAGTGATACTGGAGGCCCAAAACAAGCAGAGAGCTGATATGAATATCACAAGCAGGGACTGCCAGCTTTTATCAACCTCAATATCCCATAGTCCTGGATAGTAGAAGCAAGCAATGTCGTTTAGTATTAAATTTTTGTTCAAGTTTGACATTCAAACAATCAAAACTGTCCTGGCAACAAAACAGGCAAACTACGCCTGAAAATATTAGTAAACATGAACAAATCCTTCCCAAATTTAAAAGCTAGAATGCTAAAACGCACATTTGTGATTACATCAAGTATAGTATGGAACTGCTCCGTAGACAATGAATTGGGAAAAGTTTTAGACTTACTCCTCTGGTTTCTGGTTTTGACATACTGTAGGTTATACTCGCAAATATTGACTGAACTTTCCTAGGCCATGGAAATAACTCATCAGAATTCTTAATTTAGGTGCTGTTCCCCTTTAATATGGAAACGTGAATTGTGACAAGCCACCCACCTCAGCAAAGTAAAAAGAACCTACAACAATAGATAAGTGAAACAAATATCCAGTATAGTAGTAACATAGTTGGCTACCTTTACAAGCACAGAGTAACACTGCTATTGGCCGCACTCCATTTAAGGTCTTATTCAAGTTTAGCTGTTTACATGTACTTTTCATAGCCTGTGATTTGGTCCGTCTCCCCGTTGCCATAAATAAACCAATTAACAGAATATTCTTGTATACCTGAGGTGTCCTGCCCACGGCTAGAACAACCTGCCAAAAAAGAGTCATGAAAGCATTCAGCAACCCCTTCTCCTTTTGACTAAATAATAGTATTTGCTAATTTCCTGTGGATCGGAGGCAGACAGACACTTTTGGAGAGGTTGATAGTGATACAGTCACTCGCTGACATTCAAACCTGTTGTCTAGTTAGAGTCTATGTGACTGTGGCAGGGAACTGACTGTCCTCAGAACTGAGCTGATGAAGCGTCTTTCGTGAGTGGTGGTGATATACAGTAATATCTAAACTAAAAAAGGAAATCAAGTTGCCATGACACTGTAAATGTAAGAAGGAACCAAAGATCCTCGCAGGAATGACATGTAGAGTGTGTTAACATGTGCTTGAGTTTCCTGGTAAGATGCTGAGATACTGTGGTATGTAATCATATTTTGGCACTGCAAACATCTCTTTCAAGTTTTTTTTTTTTTGTCTCGCAACTACCTGCCAAGCAGCAACCAGGACTGAGAGATGAAGCCAATATAGAAGTGTCAAAAACTGCAGCTCCTCTAATGGCCACTTGAGGCCGGCCCCAGAAGCGAGTCAATCCCTATCTATCCCATTGTTTTAACAGGGGGGATCTATGGGGCAGACATAATATTTACAGCCAACCCTGTCTCCATAGCTAATTTTTCCATTCATGACATTTTCAGGGGGATGAGTTTCTACATAACTCATCTGTTTAAATTTTATCACGACTTAAAGTCATGCATAATTAAGGACATGGCTGCTTGGAGCGACAGGCTGTCTGCGAGGTGTTACCATCGTGTATGCGTCAGATTCAGCCCTCATTCCACAATCCACAAACCAATGGGCGACATCACGGTGGCTGCGTCCATTATTTTCACTCAGCTTATGCTACTTTCATCACCTTATGTCCTCCAATCAGTGTTGCCAACTTGGTGACTTTCTCACTAGATTTAGCGTCTTTTCTGACCCTCTTAGCAACTTTGTTTCTAAAAAGCAACAAATTTACTGACTTATTCAGACCTTCAAGAAAAAAGAGAGAAATATATTATATTGTAATTCATTGCCATGCATGCTGGTGAGAGTAATCACTGTCCACTGCTCCTCCACCATCAGCGCCGGGTCTCTTTTCTCTCATCCGTGCAGTAGGAGGGAGGAGAGGAGACGTCGCTCACAGTGGGAGTTCGGTTGTAATGAGATTCTATGGTTATGTTGACACTCTTGCTCTCTGGATTGGAAGTGCAAGATAGGGATGCACTACTGTAGAAGTGCCATAGCTCTCATGTCAGTCAACGGTTTTGTGGAAGATTTTTTTATGAAATCTAATTCAGCCAAGTTGTAATGCTGCAATTAATGCACAATGATGTCACCGATATGCAAATGATCGGAGGGAGGCAGATGCTTTTGGACTGTAGACTTTTAGCTACTTTTGGAGCTAACGCTGGGTACTTACATTGGAGAAAAAGTTGGCAAACTGCTTCCACTGTTGGACTGTATTTGGTAATGTGGTACAAACTTTCAAGCAAAACCAAGCTTCAACTTCCCAAACAAGGGAAGACAAGAATGGTGCTAGATCTTATCTGATAAGATGATCAAATCTAAACATTTGCATGACCTGGCAATAATTGATTCATATCGTGACAAATGGTAACAGTGAGTAGTAAATTAGTATATACTGGCATGAAATAACCAAAACATCTCACTGTTAAATAATAGGTATTATCACTCCAGCAGTACTGCAGATACACAGGAGGGAGATGGTTTTCAATGGTAACATGTGTTTGCTCGTAAACATAGGGAGAGCAGCGAACATTATATAAGTGGAAACAGTGTTAGACCTTGCAACTGAGACAAAACCATATTCAATTGGATGTAGCTTTGCAGCAGAGGCTGCATTTCACCTTTTGATATATCCGCCCACTCCCTCCCACTGCTGCTCTCTCTTCAGCAGGCAGACACGAGCTGATGTTGTAGTGATGCCACACACCCTGGACACAGCCTCAGTCTCTTCTCTACGCCCTTCAGTGGAAGAAAACGCCAAATAGGGAGCTTATAGTCCGTCACCGCTCACTGTGCAGCCGCCTGTAAAGCCTCCCACACTACATTGATTTAACACAAAAGATAAGGTCCTATATACTGTAGAGCTGTAACATACCATAAGGGTCCCTCAGGGTTTCTCTGTATCTCCAACTACCTTTATAGATCTGTATGCTTGTTGTACCTGTAAGTCAAAAGAAGCAGAATTATTAACTTGGGTCTGGAATAACTCATAAAGACCTCATGATCTCAGGTCAGATGCATTGACAGTCTCCTTCTTTGAGTCTATACGTTCCAGTTCAAATATAACCAAGTATAACGCATCAAGGCAGCTATATGTGATGACATCCCTTCCACAATAAGTCCACCTCTTTCTATCAAGAATGAATCCTAACCTTTCCATCGTTTCCTAGAAATATACTAAAATATATCACTGCCGATGATACAATATGGAAAAAATAAAATAGAGCCCAGGTGTAGGAGGCTCAGATTTGGCATCTTGCCTTTCCTCATTCAGGCCTTGCAGCAAATGTTGACACATCTCCATGGAAACTGCTCATATGTACAATATGTAGCCAATGCAGAGGTCTTATAATGTGCAGCCTGCGTAAGTTTGAATATAGAGATATCTGGAACACTTATATCTTCCTAGTTAAGTAGGATGTTTCAGCCTCTGGCTACAAAATGTTTACCTCATCATAACTGTTGTGTCTGAAATCACATTCTGTACACTACATACCCAGTATGTGTACTATCGTGCATCATACTTTTATGTAAATAAACAGCGGTACGTATTTTTTCAGATGCATTGAGCTGTAATTACCACATCACTTATCGTAAGCCTCCTTGCCGGTTGGAGACATGTAACCATGGTAACCTGTGCCAACCTCAGCGCTACTGGTAATTTAAAAATAATTTTATAACTACATTACAAGTAGAAAAGTGAAATCCTACACTTCTTATATGCTCACACTTAACTGAAGCATTTTGTAATATTTCTCTGCAATTCATGCACTACTGGTTTCATACTAAGGTCTTGGACATACTAAAAAATCTTACATATTGTTTTATTGTACTAAATAGCATGTTAGTATGGAAATTCAGACACACCAAAGTCCTGAAAAAATGTAACATCTAAGACTTTTTATGCACTCAATATATTTCTCTCAAATTTTGGTTGCAAATTTGTTAAACAAAATGTGTTAGTGAGCACTTCCTCTTTCCAAGATGATCCGTCCACCTGACAGGTGTGGCATAACAAGATGCTGATTAAACAGCATCATTACTACACAGCCCCGGGATGGTCACAATAAAAAGGCCACTCTAAAATGTGATCACACAACACCACAGATGTTGCAAGTTTTGAGGGAGCATGCTGTTGACATGTCCACCAGAGCTGGTGCCTGTGAACTGAATGTTCATTTCACTACTGTAAGACATCTCCAGTGTTGTTTCCCTGGATTTGGCAGTACATCCAACCAGCCTCACAACCACACAAGTTGGTTGCGATGACAAACAGCTGTCAGGTCAAGACCCTGGCAAGGAAGACGAGCATGCAGGTGACTAGCCCAAGGTGCACCTGTATAGTAATGATGCTGTTTAATCAAAATCTTGATATGTCACAGCTGTCGTGTGGATAGATCATCTTGGAAAAGGGGAAGTGCTCACTAAGATGGATTTCTTACAAATTTGTGACCAATATTTGGAAGAAATGTATCTGTTGAGTGCATTAAAAAAGTCATTGATCTTAACTTAAACCTTTTGAAAAATGGGACTAAAAACCAAAGTGTTTAAAGTGATTTATTTTCAGTATGACCACATGGAAAATACTGATTTATTCTACAGTACATGTGTTGTTTAATATGTGTTCATACTATGGTTGTTATGAATTGTAACAGACAGTGTAACTCCTGATGCAGGTGCTTGTTTGCCATTCAAAGTATTAAACTGTTGGATCAGGTTAGTTTCACTGTCAGCCAGTAGTAGCTGTAACTTATTGCACTATACTTGCATCACTTCTCAATCTGCAAAATGCATCTGTGCAGTTTCTCATTAAATTAGAAAATAAAGTGCATCTATTTCTGCACTTTCATTCTGTGTGTAAATACCTAAATTGCCCAGCATGCATAAAACTGTTATGGCTTTCAGGACATTTGGGAAATATACCATCTGTTGTGGCTAGAGACACTGAATAGCTAAGATGTGGATATCAAGTGCAGGGAAGTCACGCTGTGGCAACAACACTGACAGAAAACAGCCAGAGAAGCACAAACAGTCAAGCTAGATGTGTGCCAGTGAAGACACATTAAACACTGAAGTTGGGAAACAACATTGCTTGTTGCATAAAAGGTTATTGTCCTTACAACATAACGCATTAATCCTCACACAAGTGTAAGTGTTGCTAATGCGGAACAAATACTGATGGGAAACAATGGCTGCAAAGATTAAACATTGATGTTTGGCCGTTAACTGTTAGCACCCTTGTTTGTATATTGACTGAAACACAATTTTATTTGTAGAAACTTATAGTGAGATACAAACTAACTGTTAATGTACAATAATAATGCATTTAAATATAATACTAATGTGCAGAAAGTTTGATTAAACCTGTAATTAATATTATTGACTAACACTACCTGGTGAGACTAACTGTAATGATGTTTTCATAATAATGCAATACATTATGCCATTGATCTCTAGTTATTATTAAAGGTGGTGGAACATCTTTCGGTGCACAGACAGAGATAAAAGTACAAAAGAGAAAAAAGAAATCACATAAAACCAAAGCTCATCCCAAATGTATTGTGCTATTTGAAGATTTCCAGGAAACAGAATGAAAAATAAGCTTCGTTTCTGAAAAATGTCCTGATATCTGCACCTCACATCTGCAACAACTGCAATATTTAGGCACAAGCCAGGCCTTCTGTTGTCACAGATGTTTAATTCAGGATGCCTGTGTGATAAGATAGTTTGTCGGGCTTCATTAAAAGCAATACAAAAGAAATCCTCTTGCGATATATCTTTTACTTACACCTTGACTAATTAGCATCTGTTTAAGTGATATACAGTATGTGGAAAGGCATCGGTATGGTGCAGCTTTCCCTGGCCTGCACGAAAAAGCACTAACCCCTGTGTGTCACGTATCCGTATCCATATCCCTATCTGTATAACCACACGCAAGGACAAAAGTGAAACAATCCCGGTAACTCTGTAACCCTCTCATGTCCACTCTAGCAGCTACATCATCACTGACAATGATTGACAGCTTTCAGCACGCTTAAACTCATCCGGTCTTCCTACATAGAAGGCATAGAGACACAAAGTGAGACTGAAACAAGTATTGTTAGTAAGTACATTTTAATCCCCCTGACAAATGAACATCCTATTACCAGTGGCACCCCCCATAAATGTCTCATACGGGTGACTGGATGGTGCCACTGAAAATCTTGGTGTGGAACTCCAAGACCAAAAACCATAACTGAATTTCAGGAATTCTGTTATACTGTTGAGGTACTGTAAACTGTAATCAATATAAAAGCTAAGGAATGGCACACTGATATACGCATATGGTTTCTTATTTTACAGTTAATATAACAAATCATCAGATGTTCATAGATTAATATTGGGACAGTTAACATTTTGAGCACCACAACAATCCAGATTTAGTGTGTTAAAAAAAATCAGTATGATTTTTTTGGTGGGCCGGGCTTAGCTAGAGGCACAATAATTCTTTACAGACATTAGCCAGCACTAGCTAGGAAGTCCTGTTGGCTTGTTTTTGACAATGAAGGAAGATGATGTCAGTGGTGCGTTCACTGCTGACACAAACTTGACCGTAAATTTGGAGGGCCATCTGAGTGTACCGTTCGGTTGTCCAGAGCACCACACTCTTTAGAGTGGCAGAGCACTGACCAACGGGACCAGCCTGGCCGACCTGTATGCTCTCACTCAGTGGATGGATGATTTGACAGGAAGCTTTGTGGTTGATTACTATGCCAATCTTACAAAGGAGGACGACACTTGAAAGGTTTCCTCCAGTTTGTTTAGCTATCAAAGCTAACGTTAGCTAATGCGCTGAAAAGTTAGCATTACGGAGAAATCCAATATTTCTCTTACTACCTCCCCAATTTCTGATGAGGTAGACATGATAACCCTTAATACACATAACGTTATTCATCCCTACAACAGTAAATACTTGTATGCATTTTTCAATGATTGCCTTCGTTCAGTCCTTTCGTTTTATCACATTTAACCATAGTTGTCTTTGCTTTTGTTGACAGGCAGAGGCGGCTGGTATGTGATAAAATTTTGTTTTGTGCCATGACTCCTTCTGTTCTGAAACTCAGTAACACAACAAGACAACATTTTAAGACTCCTATGTAGCCTACAGCCCTGTGGTAGCAAGTTGTGTTTTGCCTCCAGCTAATGAAATGACGTCATTGTGACGTCGCCCTTAAAACGGTCTATACAGTTTTAATTTAAAGGAGTACATTGATTGTAAGGAACAAAACGAGGGGGTGCCACTGCTTATTACGTCATCAGTTGCTTGATAGACTACCAAATTTATGGTTTTTGTAATACATTTTATATAGACCTTGCAAAACAGCTATTCAGTGGTTGTTCCTATGAAACTACTTCACACTGGCATTAATGGCTAATGCATAAAGAACTGGGTATAATACATACGGGGGTATTTAAATGTAAGTTTCATGCTGCATAGCGAGGAATGTCTCCTTTCAACATCTCAGATATTAGTGCTTGGTGATAAAGATATTATGTGAAGACTGGAATTTGGCATTTTAAGCCAACTCTTAAATATAAACGCTGAACAAATTATTAGGTTATTGAGTTTAAAGTGTCCCTCAGCTTGTTTAATATTTGTCTGTGTGAATTTTGCTGCAAGGAAAACACAGAGCTATGTAAAGCTTTTTGAGCTGCTGAGTTTTGCCAGACATTAAAATTAAGCAAAAATGCTTTTCTCGAATGATACAAAATACTCACAGCAGAAAGACTTCTGACTGGATATGTCACATCCAGCAATGGAACGAATTTAATTTTTTTTTAACAATTCTATTAATTGCACACTCACATAGGAATGCAACTAATTACTATTTTACTCTTAACCTGAGTATTGAAGAAAATATAAAATGCCTATCTCAGTATTGCAGAGACAAATTGGACATTTGTAAATTGCTTTGTTTGTTTGACCAAAAGCCACAGTGATATTCAGTTTACTATAAATGTTCTCCAGTTTTGCTTAAAAAATTACTTGGATTATTTAAAAAAAAAAAAAAGTATATAGTAGCTGTCAATTGACTAGTTAAAGCCTTTTTTTCCATATAGAGTTTGAGAGTTTGAACAGGACTCAGCGGGATGTTAAATGGGACAGGGACAGTCACGTAATATAGCAAACAAGCTAACTACACCAACGACTGATCAGAAATGTTTTGCAGACAATAGATGTCAAACAAAAGCCAGAGACTGTACCTTATTAAGTTGATGTGAGCTGTAAATTCACAACTCGAAAGCAGAAGGCAGAAGAGTTTGCTATCTCAGAGCCTGATGGGGCAAAGTTTCTTTTCTTTTGGGCAGCTGCCTTTGTGTCCGCAGCTGCCTGTACCAGAGAGCAGCGTGAAAATGAGGAGCGCTCACTCTGCAGCTAAATGTAGGGACCAAAACATCCACTGAAGTACACTGCACACTGACTGACAAAAAAAATAGATTGCTTGAAGGAATCTCAGTCAACTGAGGGGTCCCCAACTGATGATTACAATCTATGACTGTCAGGAAGCAGCCCTATAATTGTTTCAGCTCAGCACTCTCATACCTTATTTCAGTGGCGAAGAAGAAGATGTATATCTGGTGAAGTCAAAGTGAGCAGGTGCTTAAATCCATTAACTAAAGTACCAGGCCTTTCATTCTTTTTTTTGTTCAAGCTGCCCACAAACAGTATATCTTCATCTTCATGTCAAGAAAAAATTACAACCTCTTATGGTGTGCAGGTTTAACAGTTTGCCATTTTTTGGTCCATGTCTAGATTACCTTCACCTTGTAAATGTAGTCAGTTGTGTAGCTCATTAGGTTTCCCATGTTGTCATTCTGTGTTGACTGCAGGTGAGGCGCCACAGAAACTGCACGTTTTAATGGCCTATTTGTTACACGCTCTTTCACAGGGCTTTGGAGATAGTAGTAAAAGCCTAGCACTTTGAGGACAAAGATGGATGATGCAAATTGAAAAATGTTTTTCTTCTTTCCTCCCTGCCAACATGTTCTGTCACGGTTCTGGAGAGGGTTTCCACGTGTGGGAATTCAAAGGTGCACCACTCTCTTAATTAGGCTGTTTTGTCATGTACCGCTCCATCTGTCTTGAGCCTACTGCAGCAGAGAGAGGGAGGAAGAGAGAGAGACAGAGAAAGGATGTAGGGTGGGGTGGGGAACAACTCCTCCCCCCAATACCTGTACCTCCCCGACTGCCTGCACCAGACTGTCAAAAAGCCAGTGTGAAAAGTTGAGCTTCGACGATGGCTGACCAAATGTGGAGCACATGAAATATGGAGGACAGGCCCTCCTCCTGATGGCTGAGGACAGATTAAAAGACCCTGCACGTTGCTCAAGCAGAGACAGAGAGAAACAACCATGAGAAGAATCTTAGATTAAGCTTTGTGAACACCATGATAAGAGGCAGAAAACCTAAACAGCAATGATTGTTAGGTTGCTGAAATTCACAATCGTTTCCTTAAAGTTTACAGAATTACAGGAGAATTTACACTTAATATATGACCATAGCTTCTAATGGTTAAACTAGCACCCACACAGGAAACTGTTGGTGGTGTCATACCTAAAAAAGTGTAAACTGTGTCCCCTCACACCAGCAGTCAGACTCAAATTAGTTAAAATACTTTGTTCCTATTCTCATAAATTCCTCAGAATAAAGACTTACAGTTGGCACACTGATATTAAGGATGTTGCCGAGAGGCTGGGTCACACCATTTGTCTAACGCTCAAGAGATAGTAGGATAAAGGCTTGTTGCTGTGGCAACCACTTATCTCGTGACAGAGGGATGGAAGGCTGCTTTGTGAAGTCAATCAGAGTGACAACGAAAACAGTTTTGACATGTTAACATGGCAAATTAAGTTTAAAGCTTCAGTGTAAGGGTGGAGTTTTTATTTTCATTTCATTCACGAGTTTGTCAGGGATCATTCATGCCCACTTGTCAACAGAACAAAGGAAGTCATCTGTAAAGAATATCAGATCAGATCAAGTTGTGTCAAAAAAGTTGTCTTATGTTCATATTTGAAATTAATATGTAAAGTTATCAATTCTTGTAGATTTGGTTCAATAATTGAGAAAGAGGAAACAAGTTGGAATGTAAAAAACAGAGGACATCGTGTATTCATGTGTGACACACGTTTCTGTCAACAGTAAATATGAATTGACTGGTTCGATCTGTTTCTTGATTTGGATTGCTGAGCACATGAGTCACTGCCAGTATTTGCAACATGGCAGACTGGATCTAGCTCTAAAAATAAGAGAAGTGATGAAAAAAACATGTAATCACTGTGCCAAAATAATTTCATGCAAGGCAAGTCTGTTTTACATGGAGATGTGTTGTAATGCTTCAAAATCAAGTGATGCTAATGCGTCCAATTTGAAAATCACTGAACATTCAACTTGTGCATGGCAAGACAGGATATTTGTATTTTTTATTTTAGATTCTAAACAGTTACAAAATCAGTTGCTATTTACAGCAGATGGCTTTCATAATTACCAACTTTATATATTGTCATATCTCAGTTATTTTGACTGATGACATAGCTCTGATGCCATAGTTTCCATGCTCAAATAATATTCTAAGGATTAAAGTGATGTTATAATAATAAAGATTGATAAGCACAATCTGAATCTAAATAAGACCTGAAAAATTCTAAACCCCATTTCTTCTGATGCTCATTTTATGGTATCTCAGCACTGCTTTGACTCACAGAACAGCACAAACAGTCTGTCACGGCTCTGACCGAGGGAAACCTACGACCACCAGGTCCCAGGACTCATTACTCATGCTGTGCTGTGACCTTCAAAGTGGACGTACCTTGATGTACTCGAGGCCGAACACACACATGTGCACACACATAAACACACAAACACATCAGATGCATGACATTTGTACAGCTGGTGTTGCCCTGACTGAGGAGGTGAGGATGCCAACACCTGGACAACGATGTAGGCTAAAGCTCACCTGGATCACGGACTATAGAACAAGACCCAGCAGGGACACCATCTGCTCCTGAAAACACATTCAACATCAGCATGTAGCCTTTAGGTGCAGTTCTTTTAATCACCGCATGATCCAAACTGTATTGAAGTCAACAAGAAACTTCACTGTACATTTGTTTAACTTAACAACAGGTTGTGTTTTGGGGTTTGTCTGTTGATTGACGGGGCTCTCTGGGTTCAGCAGGGTGTGATTGCCATATTTGCTACCTGCAACAGCTGTTGCAACATGGAAGTAATGTTAGTCTGTGACATCATCAACAGGATTCTGAAGGGACTGTTTTTGGTCTACCTTGTGTTGCATCTTTGCCCAAAGAGGAAGTAAACCTACTGCTGCTACCTACACGAGGTAAACCAAAAACAGTCCCTTCAGATTCACGGATATGATGTCATTGACTTACATGTTACCATGTTTTTATGTGCCAGGGATAGCTGTAGTCAGAGGTGATATGTTTTCCGGTTGCCCATTTGTCTGTCCGTCCATCCCTCCGTCCCATTCTTGTGAACATGATATCTTAAGAATGCTTCAAGGGGATTTCTTCAATTTGGCACAACTGTCCACTCGGACTCAATGATGAACTGATTGCATTTTGGTTGTCAATGGCCAAAGGTCAAGGTCACTTTAACCTTGCATCCATCTCATTCTCGTGAATGTAATATCTCAAGAACAGCTTTATGGATTGCCTTTAAATTTGACACAAACAAATACTTGGATTCAACAAAGAACTGATTAGTTTTGGTGGTCAAAGGTCAAGGTCATCGTGACCTCATCGGTCTCATTCTTGTGAAGGCGATATCTCAAGAATACCTTGAGGGAATTTATTCAATTTTGGCACAAACGTTCACTTGGACCTGGTCTGTGTCAATCTTGTGAACGTAATATCTCATGAATGCCTTGAGGGGATTTCTTCAAATTTGGCATGAACATTCACTTGGATTGAAGAATAAACTGGTAAGAATTTGGTGGTTAACGGTCAAAGGTCAAGGCCACTGTGACCTCGCAAAACACATTTTTGACCATAACTCAAGAATTTTGCGTTAATTATCACAAAACTTCACACAAATGTCTATAATGATATCCAAAAGGTCAAAGGGCATCTTCACTGTGACATCATAATATTTTCTGGACATTACTCAACGTCATATCTCAGAAATAGAAGGGGAGACATTTGGTCAGATACTGAACGTTGACACTAATCTTGAGTGCTCACCTTGAAACTGTGCTGATTGTGTAGATCATTTTTGCTGCTGGGGGGAAGATGTGTGTGAAGCATGCACATTTTCACAGATATGGATGTAAACTGTAAGAGAAACTTGACTGGTGCACAGAGGCATGCAACTGTGAGGCAGTAATTAAAGTTTTTTATAGTTATGGTTCACTACATCCTAAATCTCAGGCAGTAAATACCCAGCAGGATCACATTTGCTACACTTTCATCTCTCAGTATCCAAGAAACAACAACAGTTTCAGAGCTGTTGATGCAAACTGTGCCAAGCAGCAAGAAATTCACTGTTCTGTGCTGTCTATTCATTTTTCATTTATTTAATCTGTTAAATTATTCACACATCCATTTATGGATTTGTTAATTTATTGTTTTACATTTACTGCAGTCAAACAGCCAAATACTTCTCCAGGTTTTTGTTTACTTAAATTACACGTCTTTATTGACCTTAATGTAACATTTCATTATACTGTGAGCCCAGCAAGCCGGATATTTCTGCTACTGTCAGTGTCTGCAGTAGTTAGCATCACTGCGCACAGCCTGCCAGTAGAGAATCTCATTATTGATTGGCAGTGTCATCTTAAGACAGGCTGAGGTATAAATATACAGTATATTATCTGTATGAGGCAGAGCTCATACATTGATTGAATTTACCTGGGATATAAATACGAATACGGGCTACAACCCAGAGCACACTTGGGTGCCACATTAATCAAACAGTATTGTGACATAAGTTTGTTTTCTTTTCCAGTTCAGCCATGGCAGCTATCCTCGCTCATACTACTTAAGGTTCCTATTCTACTTTTCAAATGTATTTGTTACTTTAAAAAGGAGTTTTAAGTCAGTCTCGTGTTATAGTAGTCAGTAATTAACGGTTGTAAAACAAGCTGACAAACCAATCTATATGTCCGTGTGAGACCAGCCTAAACATAAAAGTCCAAACCTGAATGGAGAAAGAAAGTGCTCCTGTTCAGCCCCTTGTCTTCTCAGACTTGACATTATTCCTAGAAAATTTCACTTCAGATTAATTACACCCTATTTAGTAATTAATGAGGGTTAATGAGGGTTTAGAAGAACTTTCATTATGACTACAGTACAAGTTACACACCACAGTGCCAATCTTTCTGGTTATATAAGAGAAAGTTTTTTATAGCTGAAGTCTCAACCTGACAGCGCTAGGGAAAAAAAATACTGACACACTGGAAATCCCCTCCAGACTTTTTTTCCTCTTTGACTACAGCAACACCTGTATGACTGTCAGCGAGGTGCCTTTAAATCTTCCGCGTTGTCCATTCCAGTTGAAGGAGCAGACAGCTGTTAACAACTCTGAGAGGTCCCTTGTGAGGCTCACTGCATTAGACAATTACATGGTGCATGTTAACGTCGATCACCTGCATATAAAGCACTATGGTAAATGGCCCATACTAGAGTGCTGTATCATAGAGATTTTAATAAAGGTGTATTTCATGTGCCAGACGCATGACACAAGGGAGAAAGATCTTAATTGATTGTTTGAAGCTCTTTTCACTTGGAAATAGTTTTAATGCAACTGATGAAATATCCCTCAACTTCTGTTTAAACAAATATAATTAGCTGATTAATCAATTAGTCATTTGACAGAAATCTTGTTTAAGACTCTGGTTCCAGCTTCTTAAGTGTTTGGATCTGCTGCTTGTCTTTGTGTATGGTAGTAAACATGGGCGGATTATGAGATAATCGGCAAAGATATGCAAAATTTTAGGGTTTTTTATTTATTTATTTATTTTTTATTTTTATTTTTTTTTTGCTATTTTGCATCTTTTTGTGGTAATTTTGTCTGTGGTCATTTTTTGGTCTTCTGTCTCTCTTTGTAGTCATTTTGTGTTGTCTTGCGGTTGTTTTGTGTCTCGTTATAGTCATTTTGTGTCTCTTCTAAGTGATGATGTCTTTTTTGAAGTCATCTTTTGTCTCCGTAGTCATTTTGTGTTTCCTTGTAATCGTTTTGTGTCTCTTTTAGGTCATAATGTCTCTGTGTGAAGTCATTTTGTGTCTTTTTGGTTGTTCTATGTGTCTTTGTAGTCATTTTGTGTCTCCTCTAGGTCATAATGTCTCTTTTTAAAGTCATTTTGTGTCTCTTCTAGGTGATCATGTCTCGGGTTAAAGTCATTTTGTGTCTTTTTGGTTGTTCTTTGTGTCTTTGTTGTCATTTTGTGTCTCCTCTAGGTCATAATGTCTCTTTTTAAAGTCATTTTGTGTCTTTTTCGGTCGTTTTGTATCTCTTCATAGTCATTTTGTGTCTTGTTGATTGTTCTATGTGTCTTTGTAGTTATTTTGTGTCTCTTCTAGGTCATAATGTCTCGGGTTAAAGTCATTTTGTCTTTTTTGGTTGCTTTATGTCTCTTCGTAGTCATTTTTGTTTTATTTTGGTTGTTTTGTGTCTTGTTGTAGTCGTTTTGTGTCTCTTCTAGGTCATAATGTCTGAAGTCATTTTGTGTCTTTTTTGTTTGTTTTCTATCTCTCTGTAGTCATTTTGTGCCTTCTTGTGGTTGTTTTGTGTCTTTTAGTAGTCATTTGGTGTCTTTGAAGTCATTTTGTGTCATTTTTGGGTGTTTTGTGTTTCATCTTGGTCATTTTGTGTGACTTTGTGGCTGTCGTGCCCCTTTTGTAGTAAATTTGTGTCTCTTGGCATTTCCCTTTCATCTCTTTGTCTTCTTTTTGTGTCTCTTCCTGGTTGGTATGTGTTAATTTGAGTGACATATTGCAGGGGAAGGCCAGGGGGGCCTCTGACACATAGAGCCCTTGGGCCTGTGTCCCATAGACCTGTTTAGAAATCCATCCATGATTAATATCTTTGAGATGTGGACTGTTGGTCAGATAAAATAAATAATATCACTGTCACCCAAGGCTCTGGAAAACTGATGAATGAATGAAGTAGAAAAATAATCAGCGGATTAATCAGTAATGAAAATAATTGTTAGTTGCAGCCCTCAAAGGCATTTGCATCAGATAGTGAAATTAAGAAAAATCACGAAATGCCCTGGAGAGGTCACAGTTACATTAGCTGTCCCTTTTTGGTTAATCAAACCACAAATTAAAGCCTGTACTTAAAAGTGCACTCAGCAATAGAATACACTACTGCCTCCATTTTATATGACAAACATACAAATGAAGAAGAGGAGAAACAAAATGCATGCCAAAGAAAAATTATGACTATTACGAAGATGGTGATTCACAAATTAGATGTACAAGCTGCAAATAATCTATTTAATGTATGTCACAAATCTCTCAGGTCTCAGTTTTTAAAAAAAAAAGATTACCCTGTATAAAGCTACTGAGCTGCTGCAGGCCTCCAGAGTGTTGATATCTGCCAAGATGTGAAGGATTTTGCTTGCTTTCCTTTATGGTGGTGGTTTTCACTCAATTTCCCAGAGACCCTAGAGCCAGGAAGGAAGCCTTGAGCTCCTCTGCTGATTAGGTTCAGTTACTTCTAATTAATCAAAAGGGTATATAGTCTTTCCGCTCAGCTGTGTCATGTATTCTTATGAAAGCCTTACTGTGGACCAAAATGTGAATTCCTTTTCTTTGTTTTTTTTTTAACTCAATTTGTGTGTGTTTTCCCATAACCATATGTCATGAGATACCTCCAACATGGTGCCAAAGAAAAGAAATCTGGAGGTAGCACATCATCCATTATTGATTTTTTTTTTTTTCCTTTCCAATCTCTTTTCAGTAAGCGTACAAAGGCAGCTTGTAGATTATTTATTAGCATTGTCTATTTGTCATGAAACTATTCCCAGTTGTGTCAAAAATAAAAGCAACAGGAACGCCACAGATGTGACAAATGCAAAGAAAAGCTCTTAGAGGGGGTTTCGCTCTCAGTTCGTTTGATCACAGCTTTCCTTTTTCTTTGTCCGTGTCGACTTCTCAAGGCTGTGTCGCAAGAGACTGGAGAAGAAGAAGAAAAAAACTTTTGTTAGCGCGTGGGAGGGGGGTGTAGTGAGTTGTGAAGGGGGTGGAGGGTTTGAAACACCTCCTCATGTTGCATTATGAGGGATGACAATGTGATGCTGCAGCTAAACCCTCGCAGTGTGATGCTGAGATATTGGGGAATCCCCTGGATAACAGTTTCGCCACTGTGGTGCGATGGAGTCAACAAGAGCAGATCCTTGAGGAGAAACACAGCTGGGGAACGGTATTTTATTGGCAGACTGCTGTGTGTGTGACATGTAGCTGTAATGTTAGACTGTCCCCTCTTGCTCCCTGATATTCTGTACTATAAAAGAAGGCACTTGATCATTTAGGATATTTTAAATTAAAGCAAATTTTTGCATAAATGAAGTATTTCTTTCATCTCACTCACACTTTAACGCATGAGCAGTAGTAATATAAACTCCTTAAAACTATCTTAAAGCATAGAGGAGCTACAGTAGGGTAAGATTTTTTAATCAGCATGTAATTTTTCCATCAATCAAAACGCAAAAATCTCAGCACACACAGGGTGTAGCAGCTGACATTTTGCACACAAATAAGCACCCTGACTATAAATTCAGTCCTCTACACCTCAGAGTCTTGACAGCTTTGTAGTGAAGCCTCTTGGCACTGTGCAATTTTGGGCTGTAACAGACAAAAGATCACAATTCAGTCAACAATAGTGTGTCTAGATCGACTGCGAGACAAGTTCACCGCCAGCGGACAGAATTCAGTGTCAGAAATTTAAGCCCAGAATCCCTCAATGTGACTGTTACTATTGTACAACCCAGTGTTTTCAATGTAACTCTCAAGGGCCTGGTGGGCGGCCAGGCCAACGTGAACCCCTGCCAGGCCAAAAGAATCCTTAATTTTGTTTTTTAAAAAGCCATCATTCTGCAGCAGTGCACCACTGTGAGTCCATGGACAAGGCAAGTGTTTGTAGCTAGTTTACATGTCTGTAATAACAGCAGGAAAGATTGCTTAAGTCAGTTAAACAGGTGAAGTGAAGATGGTGTTGTCAGTAGGCTACCAGTCAAAAACAGGCTCTGTAGTGAACAACATGCTAACACGCTGACAGATCAGTGTTTTTGTGTTTTTAGCTGAGCTCGGCCAGAGAATATTCACTTAAAAGAGTTCAGTGATGCTGTTTCTTCCCTCACTGCTCTCTTTGAATTGTGCTGGAAATTATACATGTTAGCCCAGGTGTGTTATATGCGGAGTGAGCACTGCACCGAACTCTTGTACTACCTTCTGCCCATTCACCAGGCCAAAAAAAGTCTTGACTTCAAACTCAGAATTGCCATTCCATGTAGCCCTCTTTTCCCTGGCTACGACCACATCCTCAGCGCCATGGCTAAAACTTTCATTGTTTTGCTCCATTTTTAAAACACGAGAGCAGGCCCATGATCTGTCTCCGCTCGCATCAGCTATTGTCTTTTCTCTTTCTCCATAATTCATCAGCCAATCACTGCATTTCTCACACTTCAAAATTGATATCATACAGTCTCACACAGACTTTATTAGATCCATCTAGCGCCCCATCTTGTGTGACATGCAATGAAGATTGATGCTATTGCCGAGTGTACAGGCGCCATAAGAGGAATCGATGCTGTTGTCCAGCAAGGTTACATTTGAGAGGCTTTGATAAAAAGCACTCCAAATATAAAGCGCCACAGATATGTCATCAAGGGCAGCTGATATCATTTTTTTGATTCATGGATTTAGAGATCTGCTTATTGCCAGAATGTCATTTGCAACGATCAAAGCATCAAAAACATAATGTGGTGGTCCTGAAGCAATGCTCCTGAGGATAATTTACAGTTTTTATTGGAACTATTTTTACCAATGAAATGGATCGCTGGAATGAGGCAGAATGTACCCTGTCCGCATAAAGGTCATGCCAGCAGCTGTGTAATTATAAATGTTAAAAAAAGAACCAAAGACTGCCAAAGACAGAATAGAGATGCAGTAGAACACTGCCAAGTCTCACCGCTCGTTCTTCAGCTCATCCGTCCTGATGCTGTCTCATTTTTGATTTATGCTGCAGGCTGATCTTTTGACATTAAAATCTTGACAGGGTGCAGGTGCCACTGCATTTTTTTGTTCAATTACAACTAAAAATCATTTGAAAAGCCCTGATTTCACCTCTTCCCTACTGTCTCACATGCTGACCTAAGTCTCACACTGTGTTTAAAGATTAATTGACGCCATAGCATGCGGTTAAAACCAACTTAATTACAGAAATAAACAAACAACCTGTAACCTCTTATGCATTATTGATACTGTGCACATCAGGCTTTGAGAGGGAAAACACGGCTTCCATATCTGGGGCATTATCTGGGTTTGTTTTTGGCTGAAGTGTTGTGTGCGCCACACATATTGATTTTACCGCAGGGAAAGTGATTTATCAGAATTACTCAAGGATGCTGGACACCATGTGCATAAATAATAAGGCGACGCAGCCCTCGTCTGCCTTTAAGACTGCGTATGCACTCACTCATTTACTGACAAGTATCACTCAGTGATTTCTCTTGTGTCCTCCCCACTTATCCCGTCACTCTGTCATTTACACACACACATAGCCTACAAGAACACACTTCGGCTCTAGAGATGAGTGGATTTGCCTTAATGCATTCGTGATAAAGAACTCTGGAGATAAAACAGAATGTAGAGAGGAACAAGATGGCTGAAAAATGACTGATACAGTACCTGCAGTATGCAAATCATCCTCACAGGAAGCTAAACATAGCAAGATAGAGCAGTAAGAAAAAAGTCCAGACAATGACGAACAAGCATGCTAGGTTCTTTTTGGTTTCTTGGAGTTTTTAACCAAACACAGACAAGCATCTATGGTTTCATTATCAAGACAAATTAGTTATCTGTAGTGGCCAACCAAGGTCCAAATCAGTGTCAACTATTCCTCCATAATTGGGTACAGTTACATGATGGCTTCTCATTCTGAATGAAATAAATCTGAATGAAATCATTCGGAATTAAAGTCTAAATATTCATTCTGAATGAGGGTTTATACGGGAGATCAGTTTAATTGCCTTTGAATCGCCTTTATTCTGGTCTGCGAAAGGTCTAGGGCAGGGAAGGTTTCTGATTGGATAGGGGGCAGGGCGGATCTTACGTGTTTACCTTTACCGGAAGAAAACACTGTAGTCCTCGTTCCAGATAACAAGATGCTTGACGCCGCCGTTCGTAGTGCCTTTTTTGGGCTTGTTTTGCTTATATTCTTGAAGCAACAGTACGACAACAACCTTGTTCTGCTAATGCTTCGTCTGTTGAGGAGGAGAAGGGAGGTAGAAGGTTGAAGAAGGGAGATAAAAGACTGAAGCTGCCATCTTGTTGCGTGCGCTATACGTCATTGCGCCAGAAGGGCAAGGAAACGAGCATGCGCAGAAAGATCGGAATGAACTTAAAGAGGAATGAGTTTATACAAGTGCGAGAAATTCTTTCATTCAGATTTAGAGACGGAATATTCCAGCCCCGAATGAATTTTCGATCGCATTGGCCATTTTCATTCCGAATTAGGGGTTTACAAGATCACTTTGAATAGGAATGAACTTTAATTCCGAAAAGGGAATTAAACTGTCCATGCAAACGCACTCATTGCATCATTTGATAAACAAAAAATGGTGACTCTGACAGGTAACGACATGTAATGAGCTGCTGGAAAAATGAAAAATTCACACACTGCAAAAATGAAACCACCTCCTTCAATTTAATCCAAGTTTGTTTTCCTTTATGCCCTTTCAATTGAGATGCTAACCAAGTGGGATGTTGCACACAATGTATCAACACCCTGACAATGATTCACAATCATTTCTTCATACTCCTAAGTCAGGACACAAACTCAATTAAACCAGCAACGTTAGCTGACGTTAGCTACAAAACCCCTCAGATTAAAGGTTCCCCATATGTTGTCTTTCAGTGTTCTCCACACGACACAGTCGCACTGTTTATTCCACTGTATCAATTGTTGTGTTTTTCCTCAATAAGCTGGACATTTCTATCCAAGAGTGTTGGGACAGTTCCAGAGTCTTATTAATTTGTTCTCATTTGGCCGTCTCACAGTTAGCGCGCTACGGAGACAGGCTGCTAATGAAAGTAAAAGCAGGATGTGGAGATAATTACAGTTACAGGCAGATCAGCTGCTGTTCTGAATCCATTACCATGTCATTTGGCTGTGATGGCGACTTCTTGCAAATTTTCCTCAAGACAAATAATGAAGTTATCAATATGGCAGCCATATGTTATCTACAGCGAGGATGCTGTAGGTGTTCTCACTTTGATTACATAAAATTGTTTTTAAAGACAGTCAATGGGCCCTGTATACAACTCTGTATACAAGTTCTAAATTACACTTTCCCCACATAATTAAAGGCTAAATGAATATATAGGACTCTGTATGCTACTTTGTTTATTAGAAGAATAATGTGTGAATTGTTTTACCCCATTTTTAAAAACACAATATCATTGCTAGTATAAACTTCCATGTAATATGCTGTATAATGTGTCATCTCTACAGTGTGTTATGTAACAATCCATGAAATGTCCTGAAAGATGGACCTCAACTTCATCCCGAAAGAAGAGCCCAGCAATATATCAGCTGATATAAACTTGTTGCAGATGCTATATCAATATCAATATCAGCGTCTATGTCAGAAGATCAATAAGAAGAAACTGCATTACAGAAATATCAAAAATATATCTGAATTAATTCAGAAACAGTGTTTCTGTACAGTTAAAAGAGGTCTGACAAATTTATTTTTGAACTTTAAAATGTCTCTACGTTTCTCAGTCACAAGTTTTTTGTTACGTAAAATGTACTTTATGAAAAAATAAAATAAGATCAGCCAATACATTTTTTTAAACTTTTAATGTCATTATCAGCAGGCAGCACCAGACGACTGTTTAAGACCAACAAAACCAGGTGTTTGCGACAAATCCAGCTGTGTTCGTAGCGACAAAAGTGTTGTTGTTTTTTTTAAACAAGAGTTTGGAATATTTCTAGTTGTTTTTGTCAGGGATGTTCCTGGCGACTAATTTCCCTGTCGATGAAACAAAAATTTTAATTAAGACTAGTCGACTAGTCTTTAAAAGGGAAAACACTCAGAAAGGCAAAAAAGAATATTGTGTGCATTAAGATCCCTTTGAAGCCTTTAATCACAATCTTCAACAACCACGTCGGATTTTAAATGCTGCTGAAATACGAGACACTTTGCGCCGTGCAGTATGAATGCTAACATGACGACAACTCAGTCAAAAGCTAACCACTAAAATAACATCTAAAATAAATAAATTGCCTCTGAAATGTGGGGCACATTGAACCCGCAGATTATCCGACAAAAATGATAGCAATTCATTTTAACATTAATAAAACATCTAAATTATAAATAAATTTCAGCTGAAATTTCGCGCCGTGCAGTATGAATGTAAACCCTGCACATTATCTGACAACAACACTTCCCACCGTGCTATTTTAAAACTCTGTTTTAAACTGTTAAGCCAAATCATGGCATTGTCCTAACCTTAACCAAGTGGGTTTTTTTGCCTAAATCTAACCACACATTACTCACATCATTGTTTCAACATAAAATTGAAAATTGAAGCATTAAGACTTAAAGTTTCAACATATCCATCATATATAAGATGTAGAAATGTAGCATAATCGTGGTTTGCAGAAATGTACAATGCCAATGTTTATTCTGGCATGTGTATTGAAAGTAAACTCTTGCTTTGTAATTTACGTAATTAAATGTAATTTTTAAGTCATTTTAAGGAGTTATCACATCATTTATTTGTTCACAGATGAAGTGTCTGGATGTAAAAACTACACAGAGAAAAGAAAAAGAAAAGTATCTTTGGAGATAAAACATGAATCCTGTGTTTTAACCCGCAGCGATTCCATCAGGCTCTTTAAAAAAACAACACTGTAAGCCAAGACAGCAGCTGACCTTTCAGTTACACAGCATCCATTTGATTCCATTTAACTATACGCTCCATTCTCAAAGCACCCTCAAGGCATCGCAGCCTATTGATCTCACACAGAAAGTTTATCTACAACTCTAACACTGTGTAATGTCATGCTGTACTTGTGCTTTCTCTCTGCAGCCAGTGAGAGGAAAAGTTTGGAAACGTCGGGGCAGGGAAGTTGGCTCGAGAACAGGACCGCAGTACTCCTCCTGGTGTTTGGTGAGAATCATAATATATTCAGTATTCAAACACCCACAGTAGGAGTTCAAGGAACTTAGCCTTCACCGTGCCTTTTTTCGAATACGGGGTATAAGGGTATCCTTCACAAAAATGCTTAGTGGTTGCCAGGCAACAGCAGATATGTCAGTGGGAGACAGTTTGCAAGGTAGGGCTCACTTACAACTTTACACTTATCCTAAGAGGAGAATGAAGCACCCATAAATTAAGAGAAGAGTTCAAGAGATAAATACAACTCAAAGCACATTAGAGCAATGCACTATCTGTAAATTATACAGCCTGCAAATACCAAATATATCCAGCAAGAGGACACACATGTCCAGATCAGTCATCTTGACAGATTATCCTGTTCCTCCTGGTAATTAAACCACATGCTGCTGCGGTGTTCACTGAGCTGTCTGGCACATTAATGAGCCATAAGAACATGCTAAATGCGCCGTAAAGGGTGACACAGGCGTTTATGATCAAACACACCTCACTGTACAGCATATCTTCACTTATTCTTACAACTGCCTTTAACTTTGGACATCAACATTTCATGCATGCTCTCCATCCTGGAATTAGGATTTGTCAGAGGAACTAAGCATTACATATTTTTCCCAAACATCAAACAGCATCTCCTTTGGATTTAAACTTTGGGATTTGATTGCCGGTACATCAAAGGACAGCCCAGTGGTGTGTGCGTGTGCGTGTGTCTTTTTGCTCTTGCTGTAAGTTACTCTTCCAGGCCTCGTCTTCAGGATTTTGAAAGTACAAGCCTGTCACAGCTCCAGCCAAGATAAAAACAAGTGCGATGACCTCGGCTGTCAGCCGAGCAGCCCTCCTTGCCCCCCCGAGAAGGGAAAAATAGACACAGTGGAAGCTCGCAGACAGCAGCGATGGACACTGGGATTACACGCAGCACTATCAAAACACCGTTGATGTACTGCAGCTGTTTGCAGAGGCGACACCGATTGTTTTTAAGGTGTTTCTGCTATATTAGACAGCACAATGAGGAGAAAAAGGGAGGCGAGAAGTGGAAAGGGATGACATGTAACTGTTTGTGTGGGCCTGAAGTATCAATACAGCAATGTGTGAGACTGCCTAAAAAAGACCTCAAGTGTTTCTGCTTCTACGGTATAAAATGTGCCTCTAGGCACTGTGAGACTTATACCCCAGGCAGTAAATAAATCAAAACATACACACAGCCACACGCTCAAAGGTGGTGTTGGACCAGAGGAAGTTTGTCGTGGTTTTAAGAACCTTTTTTACTGTGTCCGCTCCGCAAGAACTACAAGCCATCGTAGTTCTTGAAACAGCATTTTAGGGAATTTCTTAGCTCCCATTTCATAGTCTGTACTCTCTTAGCACAAGATAAACTTTGAGTGATGTAAGCATACATTATTGGCCGAACACATGAGCCAATGCAGCACCAGCCACCACCATTTTTAAAAAGTTGTTATTTCAAAATAAAGTGACAGTGCTATACCACGAATGCAAGCAGAGGAAAAGCCCTTGGTGGTCTGTAGTTCTCGGGGGAGCTCCTCAGTGGGAAGTTTCTCTCAAGGAGTCCCCAGAACTGTTTGGTTGAAAAACAGCTGTAGTCACACATATACAAAGACTGTACACACAACCATAGGCCTCTACGCTCATTCATTTATACAAGAATACACAACCACACATGTATAATATTAATGAGAAACAAATACCATCTTAGGGGCTGCATGGTGGTGTGGTGGTTAGCACTCTCGCCTCACAGCAAGAGGGTTGCCGGTTCGATCCCGGGCGTGGGAGCCCTTCTGTGCGGAGTTTGCATGTTCTCCCCGTGTCAGCATGGGTTCTCTCCGGGCACTCCGGCTTCCTCCCACAGTCCAAAGACATGCAGATTGGGGACTAGGTTAATTGATAACTCTAAATTGTCCGTAGGTGTGAATGTGAGCGTGAATGGTTGTCTGTCTCTATGTGTCAGCCCTGCGATAGTCTGGCGACCTGTCCAGGGTGTACCCTGCCTCTCGCCCAATGTCAGCTGGGATAGGCTCCAGCCCCCCCGCGACCCTCAAGAGGATGAAGCGGTTAGAAGATGAATGAATGAATGAAATACCATCTTTTACAGTGACACTCAGCTATCTCAGGACACCACGTCTATCATTTGAGGGGGAAGCTAATACAAAATCCGAGCCCACCCCTGCCTATACTGGCCTTTTAACTGCTCACCCATGACTAACTGACCACCATCGCAACACAACAAGGGCTAATAATTCAAGCAGAAGCGACTGTCAGAGCAGTTTTATTATTCCTGGTGATATATTACCTTTTCAGCGGTTGTTTCCGTCGCATCTCTGCTGTAATTAGCTACCTTACTCACCTCTATTGTGTAAATGTGACTTGACTTTATTGTTTGTGCCAAGCACAGGAAGAGGATGGGAGCAGGGTTGGAGGGAGAGGCTTCTGCAGAGACCGGTCCGGGAGGAGTAATGTTCTGCCAGTGCTCGCAATTCCCACCGGTCTAATCGAGGGAGCTAGGTAAGTTAATATCCCTCTAAACTGTCCACCTTTGAATAACATTCAAGACTCGATTTATGCCTCCAGTGTGTCGAGGCAGAGTGTGACCATTCAGCTAAACCTGTGTGAATATAATGTGACATGAATCAATCAGTCGGCGCAATGTTATGTGGCATTGTAAGAGCCGTGCTGGCAGTAGAAGGGTAGGTTCATGATTTTAAAATGTAGCAATGAGACACAGAGCCTCTCATGCTACCCATCTGTGGTGTCACTTGTTCAACTATGGTGGCAGTTTGTGATGAAGATTTTTGGCCTTGGTGTGTGAGGAAAATGAAAAATGAATGTGTGACAGGCTCTACTTTTAGTTTGAAAATCAGCACAGCTCCTCCTAGCATGACAGTGTCAAAAACGTCAGACTTTACTTCTGTCATATTGGAAATGGCTAAATTTTGAATATCTGCTGGAGACTGGGCGGACCGAGTCATCTGCCATGCCTTTTCAACACAGCTAATCTGCTCCATCACTTGTTCTCTGTGCTGCACACGGCCTAATGAGGCAGAAACCACTTGAAGTGTTTTTTTAGCAACCAAAATGCACCATGATAGCCAATCAAGCAGCCAGATCTACAGTAGATGCAACACAGGCAAGGCATCACTGACTCATCACAGTGTCTCACCAGAACTAATGGACAGCTGGCAGCAAGAGTCCATGTCATGCAGACAGGCCTAGCCAGCCCGGCCTCCCCCCA
This sequence comes from Epinephelus moara, assembly GCF_006386435.1. Taxonomy (NCBI): domain Eukaryota; kingdom Metazoa; phylum Chordata; class Actinopteri; order Perciformes; family Serranidae; genus Epinephelus; species Epinephelus moara. Next base: position 20,364,381 of record NC_065517.1, read on the forward strand.
AGGTCACAGCCAGTCTCTCGCAGAGCACTGGCACCAGAGCAGCAGATGGTGGTGAGATGATGGCCTATCATTACTCACCCAGCAGAGAAGATGGCTGTCCTTTGTCAGAACAGGCTTGTGGGAATTCAGATATTTGCTGGTTTAAGTTTTTTTGTAAAAGACTTTTTTTTTCTGCAGAGGTGTTTCCCCTAAGTTACGGTGAGGGTGAAGGTGTCCAAGAGTCAAGGCCTTTCACAATACAGAGTATGACATGTTTAAGTGGAGTCCTTAGCAGTTAAAAACTTGGCAAGTTGAACTTAACTACAGTAGGGCTGTAACTATTATTTTCATTATCAATTCACCTCCCAATAATTTTCTCGATATTTTGATTAATTGTTTGGTCTCTAAGACATCAGAACATAGTGGAACTTGTCCATCACACAGTCCTAAGTGAGGTCCTCAAATGCCTTGTTTTGTCCAAACAAAGTCCAAAACCCAAAGGGAGAAACGTTCTCTGGTGTGAGGATTTGTTAATGGCACAACAAATGTTGCCAAATGATTTTCGATGAATTGAATAATTGTTGTGGTATACAGTGTAACACAATAATCTTAAGTGAAAGATCGACTGTGAGATGTGGTCATCAGATAAACTTCTTTTTTAAACATTAATTCATTTTTATTTAAAGATGTCAAGTTCTGAGTTACATAGTTAAATTACAAAATAAATGTAATTGTAATCTGTTAGAGTTAATTAAAAAAAAAGTATAATTAAAATACAGATACTATCAAAATTGTTGTGATTAAAAAGGTTATATTCAAATTTATTCTTTTTGGTTAAAAAGCCTATATGTAGAATGAAACGTTCATTATTTTGCTTTGCGTTTGTTCATCATGCAGGAATGCAAATTTGAGTGCAACACCATCATGGGTAGGATGGGTCACAAGGAGCTGTGTCTACGTCTAGAAAGGATTTAGTAAGGGCTCAAGTGAGCGTTGTATTTAATTGGTTCTCTTGTTTCAATTTAAACTGCCTGTTGTCTGACAATCCAATCAATGTGCATTGCTCTCAACCAGTGGTTCCCAACTGATCCCAGTCACAGGATCCAGATTTGTCCTTAGTCATTAGTTCAAGGTCCACACACTTTAATATATTCAGCGTCATACTTGCGGTTGGCCATGTCATCGAGCTAGTTTGTTCTTTCTGTCAAGTGGCTGTCTGTTAGTCACTCACTCTACAGCAGGAAACTGCACTTCAAAATAAAAGCTCAAACTTGACACAATCACAAGTCGCTTACGTCCATTCAGAATGGACCCACAAACCACTTTTGGACCACGACCCACCATTTGGTAACCACTGCTCTGAACAACTGGAGTTTGCCATTGGCTGACTGCGATCAACCGACCATGCCAAGGCGGGTGGCCATGTTGTCAGACAAGAACATATGTCAGTGCTGGGAACTCAACAGTATTTTACTTCTGAAATTAGAAAAGAGCTCAAACATTACTGTACAACGTAAGGCTTGTTTACTGGTGTTAAAAATGCTGTTAACATTGAAATGCTCAATGTCAAACTTGAGGAAACAGCTACGTTAATGAAACTGCAATAAATCACATTAAAAAAGTCATTATGCAGAAATCTGTGACCTATCACATTTCAGAAGTAACCTTCCCAACACTGCGTACATATTGGGTGCCAAAAATACACAGAGGTAGTGCTATTGTAAGACTACACAATAAAAAACAAACCCTAAGCTAAACCAAATATTAGATGTTCAACCCTGATACCAGCCAGTCATTACCACCAGAATGATCATTGACGCAGACGCCTTGTCTTGCTCGTCCAGTCTGACTAGCAGGTTCTCACATTTTTGAAAGTATCATAGCTTATTTTGAAGTACCATTATTTTTGTAATTAAACCACATATTCCAAATCTGAACTGTTAATTTCCTGCCTAAAGAAATCCTCAAAATTACAGTTTGGTGACACAGTAACACACAGCTGTGAAACCAGTCCAGTCACCAAAAGAAAATGTTGGCATGGTATGTGTTGGCAAACCATGAATATGGCACAAATTTGAAATTTCATAAGTATCCTATCAGCGTTTCAAAAGTGATAGTGCCACAGAAGGCATTTATCTTTAACTGAGATATTGCTGATTTTTCTGCTGGGGATAAGAAACCAGGTATTTTTTATCTAACCATAACCTGGTGGTTTTTGTGCCTAAACATAACCACACATTAACCCCAGTGTTGTTTGAAACATTAAGTTTCAAAGTATGCACTACATAGTATTGTGCAAATGTAACGGACCTGTGGTTTCCAGGCAATCACATGGTAAAACACAAACTACATCAGTTTTGATTCTGATATCATCCACTATCACTGTGCTGGTTGATGTGAAATGCATGCTGGGATACTTGTCATCCTTAGACCACAAGCCTTGTTTCTGTTGTCGTCCATCTCCTATTTCAGACTTCATCTTCATGCTAAAAAACAAGGCTATCAGACCAACTTTTTACAGTTTAAAGGCACAAAAATTTCCAGTGCTGGAGACTTTATTGCTATAGCAACGGGTGCATTGAATATTTGGCTGTGTTTGGACTAAAAACAGAATGGAGATGCACTTAATGCAACACTATTACAAAAGCAGAGGCTTAGTCACAGCCTCCCTCCATAACGCACACACACACACACATACAGTGAGACAAACACAGTGACCTGCATCTCAGCAGGATATTGGAGTTCCCTTCCTAGCTGTGGGACGTCTGTGCTCGCGAAGGGCTGAAGGAGAGCGAGAGAAATACAGAGGAGGAGACGTGTGAAGGGTTAGTGAGTTTGTTGCTAATGAAGATTTCGCAGCTTCAAAGCACTAATGCTATGTATAGAGACGTGGCATAACAAGCTCAGGCAACAACACCCCAGGGTGCGTTCAAGAAAATGATATAAATCCCATTTTTCTAACGGAGTAGACAGTGAATGTGTATGGAGTTATTAAGTGTTTGAGCTTTTAGATGTTAGATGTGTTAATAAAGGCACATGCTTACAGAGAATAACGTTTTTAAAAAGTTAAGATTATTTCTTTTTTATTTGATTGTTATGGACATACCGGCTCAGAAAATGAACAGCCCTGAGCTCGAAACACTTGTTCTGATTGACTCCAATGGTCCTGGGGGTCCTAGTGACAGAGACAGCGAGACCTGGCTGAGTGTTTTCTCTACTGTCTCCCTGTATCTAGGCAACAGCAAACTGCCACGATTATTACATCATCTGGCAGAGTGGGCCTCCCATGTATTAATCTCAAAGCAACACTTAGCTGAGCTTAGTGAGCGCTGAGCGAGAGCAAAGGGTGCTTCACATGTAAAGAGGGGAGGATGGAGAACAGGGCAGAGGGTTGTGGTCTGTGTGTGAGTAAATTTGCGTCTGTGTGTGTGTGTGTGTGTGTGTGTGTGTGTGTGCGTGTTTCACAAAGTAGCACGCGGGAAATTGTATGTTATTCATCACATGCTTTTGCAGAGCGGTGACAAAAACGGTACTACGTTAATGGTTCATGGCCTCTATTGGGGACCTGTAGTAACTGCAACAATACTGGCCAAACTGGGTAGAGTGGGTTTTCATTCCCAAACACAGTACAAGCCATGGAGTGAGTTTTGAGGGCCAGCAGTGTCAGTACTGAAAGTGTTATGGTTGAGTCAGTGGTGCAGATCAACATCCTGTCAACCCTCTCCAGATATATAACAGCTATTTTTGCACTACGTGGCTGTAAAACTCTTATTCACTGCCCTAAAGCATAAGACCAGTGATACTGCATTTTTGCAACCAAGTGTATTGTAATGTAACAAATTACAAGTACTGCCTGTGAAGTCCTGTTCTATTATGGCTCATTCCTTTGCGCCATAGACTTCACTGTTGCCCAAAAGCAACTAAAAACCCATAAATGGGCCAAACTGTTGCCCTGGTGATTTGATGCTTCATCACCATGAACTTGGCCGCTGTATTTTGTTTTAACCTTATTCCACGAACACAATTCTGCTACCTTGAATGCTCAAAAGAAAATGACACATGTATCAGTCCACAGTTGAAAACAGTCCCCAAAAAAAGCACCATTTACTGCACTTTGAGTAATCATTGCTAAAAACAATAGTGCCCAGTTGTTTAAGGCATGGACCGCGGAACACATCTGAACAAGGGGGGGCCATAATTTCAAGTCACGCAGAGGGGGTGGGGGGGCATATGCATTGAAACAGACAATATTACTGATGTATTAAATAACGTTGCAGAGCACTTTTTTTTATTCCGACGCCACACAGTCACATCTACAGTACACGCATGAACACGAACACATGCTTGCTCAGATTAACCCCTCTGATCCCACTCTAACATTCACACACAACAGGCCAAGCCTATTTATACATAAACGCACAGATGAGGCCACAGTGGAAGCTGGAGTAATTTGATCATTTTGTTTTTCTGTTTACTTGAAGAAAATCAGATATCGACTTCTGTCTCTTCATTTTCCCAGATGCAGCCAGCGCAGGTGCCCGCCATTAGCTCGCGACGCTCATGCATGACGTATTGATAAACAATGCACGTGATAGGCACACTAATAGCTATCAAATCAATATGCAGCAGTCAGTGGGAGTTTTTTTTATCGGCAGCAGTTGGTGAGAGTGAGTGAAGGTGTGTGGTGACTTGGCTCGTAAAAACACAGATAGGCTACAACTTAGGCTTTTATTCATATAAAATAGTTTGTCAGAGTAGAGCCCTGCGCGGGACTGTTTTCTTCATCACGCTCCTTCCCGCACCGCTGAATTTCTGACCATTACTGCCCGGAACCAAGCGGCAAATTGGTATGAAAGCTGGTTCAGGGCATAGCCTATTCGTCCATTTATGAATAAATATGGAGTGGAAACGCTCATGCATGTGCACCAAGTTCCTGTGTTGACATCCTGTCGCTAGGCTACATCTTCTTCTTCTTCTTCTTCTTCTTTTTCTTCTTCTTCTACTGTTTAATGGCGGTTGGCAAACAGCGAATTGGCCCATTACCGCCACCAACTGGTGGAGTGTGGATCAAAATGACTATTACTATTTGCGTTGGGTCCCGCCGGGTCTCAATGCAGCCCTCTATGTCAGAGTACAAAAGTTACCCGGGCCATGGCCCCCCTGGCCCCCCCGGTTCCGCGGTCTATGGTTTAAGGGAATTTGTGATCTATTTTTAAAGGGATTACACCCACCAACCATATCACAGCACAGAAGAAAGTGTGCATCTACCCATGGACATGAGGCTTGTGCCTGTGGCAACGTGAGATGTATACATTAATGGTGTCCTTCTGCATGGGGTGACTTGACTTGGCTTGGCTTGGCTTGGTTTGGTTTGGGCCGTCAGCTCAGCACAGCAGGGATTTGCATTTCCATTACAACTGGGCTATCTTCTTGAAGATGTGTCTTTAACAGATGATGGCTTGTCTTGAGTGATGATGTTAAAAGCAGTGGGCTGATCCACTGCGTAANTTGGTTTGGTTTGGTTTGGGCCATCAGCTCAGCACAGCAGGGATTTGCATTTCCATTACAACTGGGCTATCTTCTTGAAGGTGTGTCTTTAACAGATGATGGCTTGTCTTGAGTGATGATGTTAAAAGCAGTGGGCTGATCCACTGCGTAAATTCCCTTTTATTTTTGCTGCATGTGTTTTTCCACATTTTCCAGCAGGGCAGATAAAAGAAGTTTACCTGTTGGATGTGAGCTGTCTGCAGCTCTTGATCTAACATCTTACTGTGGCTGTTTCTGCTTTCATGTTCCTCCCTGCAGTATTATTAGACTTGCCTTTATTGAAGTGGAGCTGCTTACAAAGTTTCCTCCAATTCAGTAATAACACCTTTTATTTCCTATAGATTCTTCACAATAAAGGTCCCCCATTATTTTGTTATTTAAAAACTTTTATTGTGAAGTACCAAAATAAGGAAATCTTGTGTTTTCGAGCAGCAACTTTACACAACTTCTAATATGGCGGATAGCCAACATGAAACGGTAAAATTAAGTAGATATCTAAAGTTAAAAACAGGACACAGTGGAGAAACTAAACTCCAAACCAGAGAGTTTCGGTCAGAAGCTACAAAAGTACTGAGAGCTGAACACACAGAGACTTTTAAAAACGCCTTTCTCTCCGGTCTCCTGCAGACAGAGGTGAGTCAAGTCTCGCAACACACACTCTTGTTTAGGGGGGGCCAGTAATGGGGGGTTGGCTGCGGTCGGCCAGACATCACCGCTACCCACTTGAGGGCAGGCGGCCCGGCTTTTGGACCTACTCCAGAGAAGGTCCATCTCTGGTGCGGCTTGGCGTGGCTTGGCGTGGCACAGTGCGGCCAAGACTGACAATGGAAAAAGGGTACTAGTTCCATTATATTAGAGAGATGTCTTCTCTCAATATCTCCAACCCTCAGCAACTCACAACAACACAATCTAGACTGTGAGAGGAAAAATATATGTTTTTGATTTGGGGTTAAACAGTCCCTTAAAAGATCTTCAGACTGAGTCCCACAGATGGGGTAGGAAGTCAAAATGCACTTAAATGCACTTCAGATTGACATTTTCAAATCATCCACTTTGCGAAATGTGGATGATTTGATGGTGACGGTACACACCCTGACTATTTAAGGTAATAGTAAAACCGGAAACAGGAAGTAGTATTTACATTGTTGTTATTTTCATGTGTTATTAGAGGCACAATCTACCATATTTTACCATCTCAGGCTTCGTATATTCATATTTGAATCTGACCTAGAAATGAGGTGTGCAAAACATTCATCTGTTTTCTCCAACATTCACAAACAACATTAATGTAGACAAAAATCTGAACAGCATCCAATTATATGAAAAACATCCTCAAAAAAAAAAACAGCAACACAGTGTTTAAGGGACTCGTTCTGTAGCAAAATTGTGTGCAAGCAAACAGGATGCCATACACTCTCCTCCTCCTACTTGCAGCCTCTAACCACACCGTATGAATAATACATTTAATGCATCAAACAGGCTAATAACTAATACAGTTTGTCATGCCACCAAATGACTATTAGCTCTGTTTACTCACTTCTTAATCAGTTTCCTGAAACAAGTGTCTTATCGTGTGCACAAGATGTCTTCTTTAGCCACCCTTGGCCTCTCGATGGAACCAGATGTCTCCATTCTGCTGCCCATCAGTGTGTCTCTGTGTGCACATGTATGTGTGGGTATTGTTTGAGCCCACATGGAGCTCTGCAGTTATATTTGTGCACTGCTGAAACCAGTAATGCGGATAATTGTTAGGTATAACAATGTGCTTCTGAGCCGCTGTTAGTGATTCACCTTTTGTTTAAAAATCATATATAGTCTACACTACATTAATTAATCAGGCCATGTGATTTTGCTGTACAATTCACAGCATCCACTTTGGCGTTTTAATAAACTCAACTTTTAAAAGGGCAATAAGGAAGATATGTTGTCCTATATTGTACAAAATGACCTTAATATATCCATGGGAGCTGATAGGATTATTGATCAATACTAGTGACTCAGTGGTTATTTGGCAAGGTGCTGAAATTTGTAGCCTTTAAAACTCAATTTCTGTGTCGGAGAAATCCTCGTTATTTTTGATAATATCCAGTGTTTTCACATTTCTTTACTTGAACGCCACCTTATGCCCTGAGGCCTTTTGATTATATGAATGTCTCTCACCCTGGAAATTTAATTTTACAGTAGAAAAGACATTTTTGTCACACTAATTTGTTTTCCCAATTAATAACCGCCTTGATTATGTTACCTGGCAGTATTTTTCCAGGTGTCGGAAGCACGTAGACACAGTTTTAACTGAGATAGCTGCAAGTGATGCGTTAAGGACATGCTGAAATATAAGTTGAGAGGCAGGCAACATTGTTTTTAGGTTGTTTGCCAATTTAACTGATTGTGTTTTTTGCAGACAACACAGTGTAAAATATTGTCAAAGGCGTATTTATAAAGTTGATTTTAAATTATTTATAAGTAAATAGTTTCATCAGCATTTTTATTTACATTCACCTTCCTCTTAGTGGTTGTTTATTTTTATCCTCTGAAGCACTTTATAAAACCAGTTTCAACATGAGCACTATGAATGAATCGTTAATCATCCCTCTGATGTTTAATAATCATAATGGTTGAGATTTTACAGTGATGATGGTTTGCACAAATGTGATGAATTAGTGGTACAGATGCTACAAAGATCCACAGCCATGCGTATTGATGGCTGCTCTGGCACCATCGGAGAACCTCGCTGATGCAACACAGGCGGTGAAATTGCATTCCTCTACTGTATTTCTCATTGGCAGGTCTAATGAGTGATGCAAATGCTTGTTTTAGGGCATTTCTACAGCCATTAATGGCAAACTGTGGTTGTAGAGAAGAGGGTCGTGCATATCCACCCAGCACCACAATTGTATGTCAAGTCCATCTTGTTTTATGGGGCATAAACATGGAGAACCACAAAAGTCACCACCAACAAACTGCAAGCCTTTCTAAACAGATTAAGACACATCCTTGGAATATAAAGGCCAAATACAATAACAAATGAAGAGCTCTGGCAAACCACACAACAAGAACCACTTGAAGCACAAGACAAACGCAGGAAAAGGGGCTGGATTGGGCACACCTTGAGGAAACCTCCCTCCAACACAACCAGACAGTCCTTATCCTGGAACCCACAGGAGAAAAGAAACCCAGGAAGACCAAAGAACACATTCAGAAGGTCTGTTGGGGCAGAACTCAAGGAATCAAGAACATCCTGGAAGGAAGTAGGCAAGATCGCCCAACACCGAACCAGCTGGAGAAAGTTTGTGAATGACCTAAGCTCCCCAAGGAGCAAAAGGGTTTAAGTCAAGTAAGTCACCACAATGGTACGTAGAGATTTATAAAACAGAGCCAGGCGTACACACTGCTTTATAAATCTGATGAAAAGATGCTAAGGCATTTGTGCGTTCACACAGTTTCAGTCGTGAATATACATCGTGTTTTATGCATCTGGCTCCAGTACGTTGACACCAGAGATCGAGGTCCACATCCTGAGTCTAGAATGTGGTTAGGTTCAGGCAACACAAGTGCTTCAATTACGAAATAACGAAAGTTATTTTTGACTAATGCAACATTAAACAAAAATCGCCATCTTCTCCTAACCTTAACCACGTGCTGTGAGCACCTCAACATGACCATACAAACTTCAGTCATGCTTTAGGTGCTGCAAAGACTGAATTCTGCAGCCAGGTGACTGACAGACCATTACAGTACCTGTTTCGTTTCAGCCTGGTACTGTATGGCGGCTGGCTACATATCAGTATTTTAAACACTGTATGAGTAAGTCTACCTACATATTCCCAGGTAGGAACCTGTGACTAAAAGAGAGGATGCGTTGTCATTCAGGACGTTGAGGTTTTTAATTCCCTGCTTGTGGAGTTTAATCAGGTATTCAAATCCATTTAAATCCCCTTTTTATCTCTTGCTGATTTTTTGTTTGTTTGTAATGTCAATTATTCATCGATGACTCGAGAATAGCCTGTAAACTCATCATATCCTTTATAAGCCGAAACACTACTCTCCTAAATAGAAACGTTCAGATTATGGACACAATTTCCCTATTTACATTTAATAAAAAGTTATAAGCGACTTGACTTCTTTTATTTCTTGCAAGGTTTTTTGACGTCCTGCTGATGTGTTTCCATCAGATGTGTGTTGCTGCACACAAGCAGCAGTATGGCTCTTGGAGTCCAGTGTGATTTGTCAAAGCAGTCTGACGTTCAACAGAAACTGTTTCTTCTTAATACACCAAGAGCACACTGCAGCGGCAGAATATTTTAATAAAGATGCTGCTGAGGGAGATTATACAAGCACAAACTGGGTATTTCACACAGCAATATTTCTTATTATGCCCATCTGCAGTCACAATAGCAAGCCTTTGTCCTGGTTTCAGAGCGCCCTGGGTGGTAACTTTGCTGTTGTGAAGGGTTTTGTTCAGGGATAACGGCCTCAATGAATAGCGGGTCCAAAGGCAAATAAGATAGAACTGAAATCAAATCAGAAGCCTCCAGGGCATTAAGTGATTCATCTAAATGATTTTTTTTTTTCAAATACAAGATACAAACTATTTGGTAATGTGATTTTCAGTGAAAGCACACAAGGTAATTCCACAGGGCTGCTTGCTTTTTTCATGCAAAAAAATTCAACAGCAGCTTATAAGACAGATCCAGATCAAATTTTATTAGGATCTCCTACTCAAGCATTTTCATTTCCCCTTTACAAATAGATACTACCATAGAAACTGAAGCTTGAAATGTAGACCAAAATAACCGATAGACAGTAAGAGTATCTGACATCAGTACAGTATGTTTACACACACTGAACCTTAATTGTGCTTCAAGGAGAGCAGTTCATTACTAGAAAGCACTCAGAGAGCACCTACCTTCACCATGGCTGAGCAAACCTCCAGATGTTACTCTGATTGGCTGATGAGGTCCGTGATCTTTTGACAATACCCAAATTCTGTCTACGAATGTTAGGGCTTTGTTAAAGGAGGTATTGAATAAGATTTAAGTGAGTCAGGTCCACAGTCACTGAGGTATGGTTGTATAAATTCCTCGTGATACTGTAGCGCCACCTCTGGACAAAATGTCATCAAAGTCTGCAGCATCACCTGGAGTATATACGTGCACGTTTTGTCTATATTGGTTGCAGTTGCAAAGTGTGTTAAAGGGTTGTGGAAGCATCTCCAAAAGGTTGTTCCACATTTTGGCAACCAGTTAAAAAAAATATTTCCAGGTTTAGCATAATATGTTCAAATTATATGCCTTTTTTTTTTTTTTTTTTTGAAAATTAGATGGGATTTACTGGAGAATTGGTGATGAATTTATTTATTTATTTCAAACACTTAAAACGGGAAAAAAAAATATTTTTTTGATGCTGTCAGTTTAGGAGATATGTATTTAAACTTGAGTTCTTCTTAAATGGTAGGGATGTACCGATCCTACTTTACCTTTCCTGATACCGACTCTGACCCTAGGTCTGTCAGTTTGCCGATACCAAATTTGAATCTGATTCCAGTGCTCTCTCTCCCAAATCTATAAATCTGTATACCTCAACTGAATGATCTTTATATACTGCAAGAAAACATAAGACCAGGGATTGCTGTGGCACCAAAAAAATGAACAAATTAATGAATAAATAACAGCTGTATTTAAAGTAGTCACTTCATGGATGATACCCAGTCCATCAGCATCAATATCAATCTGGCTGATGAAAATAGGGCATACTTAAAGCTGGTGTAGGCAGTTTTATTTTTGCCTCATTTGGCAAAAATCATATAATAAACTGTGAGCATATTGTAACTCAAGAGGACTGAGGGAGAATTAGACTTCTGCACCTCCTCTTGGCTCTGTTTTCAGGGTTTAGAAAACCAACCACAGGAGACTTTGGCAAATTACAGGTCATGTCATAGAGAGTACTGGACTTGTAACAACTGGCCACACTGCAAAGCAACCCAAAAAAAGAAGACAGACTTATTAAAAAAAGAGAGTCTGTGAGTAAATCAAAAAAAGTTTAAGAATCTGCAAAGTGTATTTAGAGTGAAAAGTTGCTCATACTATAGACCTCTGCTAACTGGAGCTAAAGGCTCATAGCTGCAGCTTAAAGTTCACATTTATGTAGCTAATGTTAAGGAAAGCCGCGACTTGCAGTGTGTCCTCTTCCTTACTTCCTGCCGCTACAGACCACCTCGCTAAAAGGAGACCAGGCAGCAGCTCCAGAGATAAACCCCCAGTCAGTGGCTGGAGCAACCTGAGATCCAGCCAGCACAAACCCCATCTCCGGGGGACTGGACAGCTCCAACTCATCGCCGGATAAGCAAACTTTCTGTTGCTGCTGTTACACAGTTAGAACTGGTGCTACCACTGGCCACCAGCCTGCTGTGACTGGTGTTTGCGCTGGCCAAACGCGAGCCACTACAGCAGCCAATCGAAGGTCCGTCTCCAAGCTGCTATAATTAATATTAGGAGGTAATAAACTGGATGCTTTCAGACTGGATGGCTGCATGTGTCACTTCTTGACCTGACGTGTTCCACTTAATAATCATGAATGGGTGTGTGGGATATTGGTATTCTGCACCAAAACATGCATAGTGTGTTGACTCAAGTGAGCAGAGAGCTTTGATTTTTTTTGGTTTTTAATGGGCTGACAAAATAATGACTTGGAAAGGATGTGTGTGCTTTTAGTCATCTCTCCCTCCTCTCGGCACACAGCGTGACACACAGCACACACATGCCCAGTCTTTAAAGTGGTCAATCTAAAAGCCCTGTAGACAGACCAATGCTCTCTATGACTTTGTCTATACTCTTTCCTCTGGATTATGTGAGATTTTATTTTGTAAGATTTGACAAGGGGAGTGGTGAAGTTGCCCTCTGGTGGTTGCTTTGTTACCTTAGAGAAAAAGAGTTCAAGTCTCTGTTTTATTTTACAGAAAAGGATCTTATTCCACTTTTGAGTTGACTGAGTCTGGTCAGCTACACATATAGCTTAACTCTGTGCAGTGACTCTTGGTACAGTGGAGGTAAAAGAACTACATCATGCCGTCACAGATCTTGCTGACAATCTCTACCACCTCTAAAATGTAAATTTTAAAATCTGGTCAATAGAGATTGTTCTACAGTCTGATCCCAGCCACTGAAAGGTGTATGTCAACACTTTATACCTCATGCAGACTCCACTGAGAAAACCAAGACAAGCTCCAGAATTTTCCATAATTAGTTTTGAATTAAACTGTCACCACCAGCGGGACACCAGACTGTGTTGTCACTGTTCTCACCTCTGTGTGCCGTGACACATCGGAGCACAGGCCACAATCTTTAAGCCTCTTGTGTTTCTGTGGTGACGAACAGATCTATCTAATCCCACGCAATTAAAACGATTAACGAACGCTGAGGCTGCTAAAAGGCCTCAAACTGAACAGCTGGATTTCAGTGATGTGCCAGCGCACTTTTGGGAAAACTGTGCTTAGTTTGAGCACTTCAGAAAATACAGCACATTGCTGTAAAGTCCATTTTACCCCATCTCATCAGAGCAGCAAACATTACACAGAGAAACCAGTCAGTTCTGTATTTATTCAAATTGTTTTCTGCTGGTTAACTACGATTCAAAAATTAACTGCTAAATTGACTCAAAAGTGAAGTCAAGACTATCCATGAGATTCTTGATGGATCCCTATCAAGCGGAATATTACTGATATTCCACTTCCTTGCTCAAGTTGTGCTGACGAGCCAAGGGTTTGCTGTTGAGGCCAGGCTGAGGGTGCTGTATGCCAGCAGCCTGCTGGAGTCAAGTAAAAACCTCTTACATAGGCTGTTTCCAAGTGGGCAGAGCCTCCTGATTAGAGGCTAGTTAGGGATTTGCCAAAGTGATTTAACAGTTGAAAGAATGGTCGAAGAGTGGAAGTCAGTTTTTGTTTGAAATCAAATATAAAAGAAGTTAAAAACACTGTTAATGCAGGGCTGTTCTGTTCCAACTGTGAATGCAGGACAGCAGCCTGGAAGGAAGCTCCACTTTATCACGGACGTGATGAAGGTTGGACGACAAATTACAGCTTTTTGGATGAAAGTGAATGTCAAAGCAGTTGTTTCTTCTTTACAAACACCGGCACTTCACAGGTGTTTTGACTGAACACCTGTGAAGTGCTTTTCTGAAGAAGACTTTTTCTGATGCTGTGCATGTGTGCTCACATGTTCATGTACATGATACACAAACAGAGCGTCTGAGCTTCCAGCTGAGTAAACCAGCTAAGTGGTGCACCCNGCAAAGGATCAAGCCCATGTGGTAATGTTAACCTTAGTGTCCACACACACACACACACAGACACACACACACACATAAAACACACACACACAGCTTCTCTCCTGCTCCGACTCATACTGATCCTATAAGCGCTCCCAAGAGTGCGATAGACTGAGATGACTGCTACCACCCAGCTTCTCTACAGGCTAACCCTGCACACAGCACATTCTATTATCAGCTATGGAGATGTTCACTATGGATGCTGCCAGACAGAACACACATACACACTCAAATCAATTTCACGCCTGATGGCATTCCGATTAAAAGTACATGGGTCGATAAAGCTGATTCAGATTTTTTTTTATTCCTCTGGTATGAATTTCAAATGTAAAATCAAAGATTAATTCAAGAACATATTTGCTTCATGTATCCATTTTATTTGTTTCTTGATGCTTGAATACTGTAGGCACGGCCATATCCAGGATTCAGATATACTGAGATCTTAAGGAGATAGTTCAGATCTTTTGAGGTGGGGTTATTTGAGGTACTCCTCCATATTCAGTGTGTTACACACAGTAGATGCCAGTTGGCACGCCTCCAGTTTGTTGAAGCAGGCTGGAGTCCGACACGGAAGTGAAGCAATGGGTCAGCAACAAAACCTATTTTAGCCACCTAAATAAAAGTTCCACCGAAAAAATCAATATCACTTTAAGTGTATGGTATATTGAGAATATTTTCAGTGCTTTAACTCACCGTCAGACAGCGATTCTGGACGAGGAACTGAAGCCGTTATATCGCTCTCTTCAAGGCCAGTTCCATTGACAAAAACAGTAATTTATCATCTTTGAACATAAGTTCTGCTGGTCTATGGCTGCCTTCATCAGTTATTTTGTTTGCGTTATTGTGTGACTTTGGTGTTTGAAAGGGTTTGTTCTGATTCAAGAATTGAGATCATAGATGGGGCAATGAAACCGTGTTGGCTACCTCGGAACAAGCTGTCTGACAGAAAGGTAAAGCAGTGAAATACTCTCACTATAGCATATACTTAAACTGTTATAGAATTTTGGAGGTGGGACTTTTTCAAGTGGCTAAAATGTGTTTTGCTGCCACCTAAAACAACTTAAAACTGGCCACCAACCAAACTGTCAATTTTTCTGAGTATATAGGTGAGCACAAAGCTTTATATTTTATCCTTATAAAGCTGCTATAGTTTTTTCTTTTTTTTGTATTTATGTATCAGAAAGAGGTCGCTTGTAAAGTTGTCACCTGAATCTGCAGCTCTCCTTAGTTGTGCAGAGCCAACAACTTTACGTTTTGATTCACTCTTATACATTGGCACTCTTGGCTGCACCGAGTCAAGTCATGCTGCGCCGATTTTTGTTTCCAGTCAGTTTAGACGCACCATGCCACACTAAGCTGCGATGGAGATGGACCTTCTCAGGAGTAGGTCCAAAAGCGGGGCTGCCCGCCCTCAAGTGGGTAGTGGTGGAGTTTACTTTCTCTCCCACGTCCTGTTTTTACTTTAGATATCTGCTTTATTTTACTGTTTTACTTGTTCGCTACCCACCATATTAGAAGTTGTGTAAAGTTGTTGCTCGCAAAACTTCACATTTCCATATTTTTGTGCTTCACAATAAAAGTTTATACAAAACAAATTCATGAGGGACTTTAGCCATGGATCAGCACTCTGCTTTTAAACGTCATTACTGAAGACAAACCAGTTTAAGACACACCTTCAAGAAGGTAGCCCTGTTGTTATCAAAATGTAAATCCCTGCTGTGCTGAGCTGATGGCCCAAGCCAAGCCATGACTGTCGAAAGCGGTATTTGAGCATCATTTTTGGCTGCAGCAGGCAGTTGTTTTCAGAAAAAAACTCCAAACGCCCATCAAACAGCAGACAGACACAGTTAATGACTAGCTGGTTAATTTAATGCAGCATTTAGCAACTATAGAGACAGGTATTTCCCGCAGGAGATGGTAGGGACCAAAAACAGAGCTAAAAGATAGCAAATATTGGACATATTCATCAGGTGTCCACAAGCACGGCTCCACATAATCCACATAAATGAACAACTGTTTGCTCACATATGGAGCTGCAACCCTCCATCAAATTCAAATCAATTCAAATTTCACCAAATTAATTAGTCAAGTGACAAAATTAATCAGCATCAATCGTGATTTGATTTATTCTTTGAAGACAAAATGCCAAAGCTTCACCGGCTCCAGCTTCCGCTGTGTGAGAATGTGAGGTTTTCTCAGTCTTCTGCGGTAGTAACATGAATATCTTTGGGTAGCAGCTGTTTGAACCAATTTAAGGTTCATCTGAAAAGTTTACACAGGCCGTATCTTAATTACCATGCACCTCTGACAGAACCAGGCAGCAACACCCAAAAAACTACCAGATACGGTCGATGAATCAAAGGGCGGATCTACCCTTCAAACAGATGCACGCTGCATATTGACAGGGCAGAGCTTCAGGATTAGAAATCCTAGTTGCTACAGGGATTGCCCTGGCCTCTATACAGCAGGGACTCTCTGTGCAGGTCTGCACTGCATCATTCTGCCAAGACAGAAAGATCCTTTTCACAGCTATTTTCGACACGCTCCGTCCCCATGGTGGCCTCTTTGTCTGGCCAGGAATCACTGTCACCTTTGTCACCTTGTAAGCAAGAGCAGGAGTTTCTGGCTTTACAGTCCTTGAGGGATACCTTTACAGTAACTACACACATAAAACAGCACACATGTGGCGCACAGAATGCTGCAGGGATTTTTTTCAATGAGATTACATCGTTCAGCCTTCGTTTCATTTGATCACGTCTTTTCACCTTCTGTTTCTCCGTCTCTCTCTTCCCAGCCCATCATGATCTCACTCTCCACTCTCACTCTCTCTGTCACTCTGACTCACTATCTCACGTACCCAACATGCACACACTCCGTCAGTGACCACTCACCATTCAGCCTCGGTAACACACCACGACATACACGAACACGTTCACACTTGGACATTCGCTACAGCAGAGCTTCAAAATTAGCAGCTACTACTGGCATGACACACCAGGAGAGGGAGTACAACACACACTAACACACTGTACAATCACACTCCTGGAGATGATGAGCTGCAACACACACTTGCACGTTCACTGCTGTAGAGCTTAATACTACCACAATAGCATAAGCATATCCGTCAATGGCGCGTTACGTGTTTGTGCGCCCGTTTTCACACCGTTATATCCCACACATACACACATGCACACCCTGGCCCAGATCCCTCTCATGAAGCAGCACTGTTTGGTAGAAATGTACAGCAGAAAAGGGGGTGGTGGGAGGGGGGGGAACGCTACAGCTCCTGAGTATCTCCATGGAAACAGGCTGGAGAGCAGCATATCCCACTCGGCGTTCTGTCAGAGACTGAGGATGAATCCAGTCCTCATTAGGGAAGCCGAACCACACCACACAGCAGGCGGTTGATTCCATTATTAATTGCAACAGCTTTTTCACCCAAAAACACACAAACACACACACACCTGGATGAGGGGTTTCCTCATGCTCAAAGTAGTCGATACACTCCAACTAGCTTCAACAAGAGATTCTCTCCTCAGGCTGATCAATGCAGATTGTATGATCCGAGTCAGTCTCATCCTTGCCCATCATCGATTTTCCTTCAAACGCCTCACAGTTACCATTTTACCTCCTGGATTTTGTACAGTAACTGACGGCTGACATGGAAAGTGTAAATCATTTTTGAGCAGTGTTGTCACAATACTGGAATTTCTAACTTCAATACAATAACTTGAACAATATTCATATTCAATACCTTTTTTGATACAAAAAAAACTGACATTGAAGGAATAACATTCCATATTATAATAAAAGATAAATATAACAAGGCTCTAACATGACAACGATGACTTGTCTTTTCATGGTTAGAAGAGCAGAGTGACTGTAGTAATCATTAACAATAATAAAGAGCGAGAAAGCACAGTTGCTACCAGTGTATCGATACTGCGGAAAAGGAGCATTGAAACCAGCAGAATCGATATGTATCAATAACCTGATACTTCTGATTACCCTATCCTCAAGTCCAAAGCCTTCATGCTCAAAAAATATGCAGAAGCAGAATATTTAATTAAAACGAACCCACTGAACTTCTAAGAATTTGCTGTTGATGCTGCCTCAAAATCCCACTGAGCTACAAACTTGAGAGTGTAGGTCATTTACTCCGAGATGAGAGTGAAGTGCAGAGAAGCCTTTCACTGAGGTTGTTTCAGACTGATATTTAAAAGGGTACTTTGCCAATTTTCACCCAGCCTTGTATCATAACAAGGTGGGTAATCTAAATGAGCTGTGGAAAACGTCCCTCCATCTTACCAGGGCCCAGATCTACCTGCTCACCTCCCAGCAAAACTTATCTGGCAGAGTTTCGCAATCTCTTGGGCTGTTGCTCGAACTACAGACTGTACTTACACATTTTTGTATTGCCCACCACCCATGCTGCCACCATGGACACAAAGAGTATAGTAGTAGATCAAGAGGCAGACCTCTTCTTCTCTCTCTCAAACTCGGACCAAAATCCCATCAAATGGTAAAACCAAATCAAATATTGGCCACGATTATGTTACTTTGTTGCCTAAATTGTTTTCAGAAACATATTTTAGTGCCCTGTTTAGCTGTAATAGCGAGAGTTTGTGAATCAGAAGCGGGTGCCATACTGTTTCCTGTAGTGTAAAAATTGAGGTTGAAAAAATAAACTGAGATCAAATGGTAAAACTAAACAGTGCTGATCAAATATAAACCAAGATTATGTTATTGTGTTGCCTGTTTCTCACCTCAAATGTTTTCAGAAACATGTTTTAGTGCCCTGTTTAGCTGTTATAGTGAGAGTTTGTGAATCACAAGCGGGTGCCATACTGTTTCCTGTATTGTAAAACTGAGATCAAACGGTAGAACTAAGCAGTGCTGATCAAATATAAACCAAGATTCTGTTACCGTGTTGCCTATTTCTGTCCTCAAATGTTTTCAGAAACGTGATTTAGCTTACTTTGAAACTGTAATATGAGATTGTTTGTTACCAGCGGTGCTGTGCATTCTGGTAGTTGTAGGTTTTCTACCTCTTGATCCAAAGTAAATGCCACAGCCTTTTTTTTTTACACTTTCTCTGCTCATGTAGCACCAATTTCAAATGATTTTGCATCTTTCTACTGCATAAACAGCCTAGTTTTATGAAAAGAAAATCTTTCCAGTGCCATGAAATTAACATTGCAGAGAGAAATTCAAGGTTGACACTAAACAGCACTCACTTACAAATAGTAGTGGTAGCAAGCATTCATGCTATCACTGCTTTTCTGACTTACCAACATCATGTGGTCAATACTCAAACCCATTTCCAAGTCTTACATATCCAACACATTCAGCTAAATCTTGTGCAACTTATGTAACCCACAGTTATCTACTCAGGTCAAACATGAAGTGTTTCCACATGTTCTTAGTACAAAACAACAAATTGTATCAATCGTGCTTTCTGCTGCCAATACCCAGCTCACTCCTCTAAATGCTCTCTATATTCAAACTCATATTCACTCTTCCACTCACTCACACACCCACACAGCTCCTCTCGCTACCTAACATGGTATTGTACCAAGCACCACTAGGAGGGATTAAAACTGGGAACCAGGATTCTGGTTATTTCCATCCAGCTTCACTTCATTTTTGCCACACGACTGAACATCAGGTGCCCAAGAAACATTGAGATAACAGAGCTGAGATGAAACTTTAATGATTCCCGTAGGGAGTCTTTGGTCACCGCAGCAGCAAAAGGATAAGGGTATACTGTAGACAAGAATACAACAGATGAAACATAGTGCTGAGTGAAGATAGGATACAGTAACTCTTCATGCAAAAAATGCCAAATATTCTTTAGTTCCAGCTTCTCACATGTGAGAGCTTGCTGCTTTATATCACTGTGAATAAGATATTCTTGTGTTTTGGACCACTGGTTGGTAGAAACAGGACATGATGAAATTTTTCACAATACACTGACATTTTAAAGCCCAAAAGATTAGCCATGATTCGAGAAAATAATGTGGTGATTAGTCAGTAATGAAAAGTGAAAAAGAAATAAAAATAATCACCAATAATGAGCTGCAGCCTCACTCAGCATATGCAGCAGTTACCAGTGAGGGAAAGTACATGTGTGTATTAATGTACTGCTTATTAACACTGGAACTACAATTGTATATTTTCTGTTCTTATTTTAACTCGAACTGAAAGTGCGTCAGCTGCTAAGACAGAAAGATGTTTATCAGTCATTCTTGAGCGTTGGGGGTAGGGTGATTTTTGCTCTTCAATTAGGCTGGGAAAATGTATTTTAAAAGATCAAAGTCTTCACTGTTAAACACTGTAATGGGCCAACCTCCCAGAGATTTATTTTTTTTTCTTAAGTAGCATACATAATGGGTTACAGAGGTAAGATCTGACAGAGCTGACGTCTTACGGAGTTGACATAAAGTTCAGTATTTATTAATTTTGCAGCAGTCGTAGTGAGGAGCCATTTTATTTTTTTAGACCTACTAGGAGTTGTCTAAATGCTAATCAGAATACAAATTTTTAAATCATAATTCATGTTTAGTTTTGATTTAGAAGGGCTACAGTTCTGGTTGAGCCACACTGGGTAGCAGTATTATTTAATGAATTTATCAAAAAGTACTTGAGCAGCATAATGGCCTTTTTGGAAACCAGAAAATTAGACACAAGTCCTGAGATATAGCTGACTCCTTTTATGCTTGATTAAATGATGTTTTTGGAGAAATCCAATGGAGTTGACAAAAATCTGGGACACTTCTTTAAAGGGCCAACATTTTCATAAAAAATGTATTATAAAACAAAGATGATTATACCAGTACTCTTACACCAGTGTTATCAGTACATGATGTTGGTTTAAGATTTCAAAGGCTTTTAATAGTTTGATGTTGTGAATTTTTGTCTGGGATGTGGGTGTTTTCTGGCACTGGGCAAGTTTAGAAGTAAAAAAAAAAACCCGAAAGTAGATTAAAATATTTTATAAATCAGATCTATTTCATATATATAAATCCTTTAAAATAATGTTTTACCCCAGAAACAAACAAACAAACATTTTTTTTTTTATCTGAAACAATCTTGCAACAAAAGTCTACAGCAGTGATTATCAAAGTGGGGTCTGAAACATTAAGATTAATTTATTTAAATTATCATGATATAATGTTTTATATTATTATTTAAAATAACCACAATTCATGTCTTGTTAAACTTAAATGCACTAAGAGTGAAACACCCTCTCTTGATATGTGTGTGTAGTGGAGTCGACTTCATTTACCTTTGATATTTTGTTCAGGTACAATGGTACTTGCAGCCAATTTAATTGATGTCAGTTTCATTTTCTTATAGGTATTCTGTGTTGAGATAGTGTAGATATTTTTAACACATGTCTATTAACTTTTTACCACATTTTTCTTGTGTTGGTAGAGTATATAGAAGTGTATAGAAGTGTAAAAATAGGCTACATTACATAATTTGGGTATAATCTGTCTTGGAAGGGGTCGTCGGCTGAAAGACAGTTGAGAACCTATGACATGAAGCAGGAGAAAATACCAAGGTGTAACTAGACAGATGCAAGAGAGTGACAAGTGAGAGAGAAGATGTGAAGTAGTAACACTTTGAGATCTAAATAGGTAAGCTGCTAAAAGAAGCCAAATCCTGAATCATTAAAATGCAAGTTAATTGCTGGATCTCAGGAAAGCGTCACTCCCTGAGGTGGTTGTCACCGACACTGTTACCAAGAAAAAAACTGTCACTGATTTATTTCCTTCGTTGAAATCAAGAAAAAGTCTGAGGGGAGACGAGCGGTGTTGTGCAGCTCTGTAGACAGACTGATGCAATAAACTGCCAAACATTAAATGTTTTATGTTTGCAGTTTTAATACTGGGTTCTGTGGTTACCATGTGCCGTCATCACCACCATGAATGAAGGGACAGTGAAAGCGAACAGAAAACAGAGCTTCGTTCTAGCACTGAGAATTTGACTGTCAGGTGTTTAACTCCATGGATAAGACAACATAAAAGCTATCTTAAAAAATTATTCTGTGGTTTATCACTTCAAATATCACAGAACTCACTGGTATTTCTACTGTTGTCCTGCTCTGCACCCAGCAATGAATCAGCTCGTCACTTAATGGCTGGTTAATCATTCCATCCTGACCTCCAAACCCCTGCAGCAAAACAAAGAGAAAAGATTCCATCAACAGCCAGATGTACTGCAGCTTTAATCCTAAAAACAAACACTCTGTGTGAGTCAAAAGAAGAGGGTCTATAAACAAATTAGCGGTTTTATAAACTGTGTCAAATGACTGATCGCTCACTTGCAAAATAGGACACAAAAAGCAAACTGTGGTGTCTTACAGAGATCTTGAACATGACATCTAAAATAATCTCCAGCATGCAGAGGATATTTCAACACTCTGTTAACCAAACTGAACCGTCATCAAATCCACTGCCAAGTGTCAGCAATGAAGGGGGATGTTAAAAGGAGTTCTAACAATATTCGATCAGTCCCATCTGTTGTTCGGACCATCCGTCTGTCCACCTGTCCAGCTATTTGGTCCAGATCTTAACAACTACTGGCCAGATTGCCAAATGTGATTTAGATGTTCTTGGTTCTCCTTTGAGAACGACTCACTCAAGATTTTACAGAACACTGCAAAGTAGTTCCAAATGTTCTTGCTAAACTTCCTTAAAATGACTTTAGATATGAACGGGCTGCAGACGATGAATCTCAGTGTTTCTGACCAATTTCTTCCTCTGCTGTTCTCAATTTAGGATATATCATAGTGTAGGCAGGTTCCTGTGAAATTTGGTGAACACATTCTTGCTCCCAAGAAGATAAACCCTTTTAGACATCTTTGGAAATTAGCTAAGCCTAGCATTAAGACTAAAAACAGAGGAAACAGCTAGCCTAGCTTTGTTCAAAGGGGATAACATCTGCCTACCAACAACTCTATATCTCCCTGATTAACACATTATATCATTTGCTTACCAGGCTAGCCTTAGGAATCATGGCCAAGGACACAACATTTTCTAAATTGGGGCCTTCATCCACACCTTCTTTAGCATCACCATGCCTTAATGAATGCAATTCCAAGACTTTTAAGGGACCCCAGTATGCAAAAATACATTTATACACCATTTTGAAAATGGCCACTTTTCTCACGCCAAAGCTAGCCTTACTTTGGAGCATTAAATCGACCCCCTCCCAGCAAGATAGCATGACATGGTTAGTAGAGGCAGAGGGTACTTGCTGTAGCTCTGGTTGAGGGTGAGAGGCTGTCAGTAAATAGTTTGTTGGTCACAGGAAAACAGAGATCTGTGTGGGTACATGAGACCCTAAAAAAGAGGGTGGATCACGGGGAGTACCACCAGTTGGTCCAGGAGCTTCTCCTCCATGATGGCTGTTTCCAGGCATATTTTAGGATTACTCAGGGGCAGTTTGACAACCTGCTTTCTATCATCGGGCCGTATAGCTCTGGGTATCCAGCAACCGCCACCACCAGTTTCACCTGCATTGTTTACCAACTGTGAACTTGTGAACAGAGAGTTTTTCCGCTCTGAGTTGAAGTTTGTTTAACTCGAGGAGCTCAGAGCGATTTGGCAAAAACACCAGGTGCTTAGAGGGCAGAAATGCGAGGCACATGGCAACGCAAAAGCAAAGCAAAAACGCAAGGAAAAAGCTTCTGTCTCGTTAAAGTTGTTAATCTGCAGCTCCTCCTCGCCACTTTGAGCCTCACCTGTCATGCCACTCGGTCAAAACTTGACCTTACCAATTTCACAATACCACAGCGGGTGGGGTATCACCTTACAAGTTAAAATGTGTTCTTAGTCACAAGGTAAAATGTTGTACTTGATCCCATTTAAGGGTCTCTATATGGGTTTCCCCTGGGCCTTGGGCCCGGGTCATCTGTACCCTTTGACCCCCCCTGACGGTGGGCCTGAACTGTACAAAAACCAAAGTGTTGCCAGGCAACAGGTACTCCTGGGAGTTACTGGTCCTAACAAGAAATAGTCTGGCATATAACCCCCATGTAAATGGTCAAATTGTTTTACATTTCAGTTCCAGCCTTTATGCTAAGCTAAGCTAACTGGCTTCTGGCTTCACCTACACATTTACTGTACAGACAGGAGAGTGGTGTCTAACTCCTGGCAAGAAAGCGAACAAGCATATTTCCCAAAATCATGATCTATTCATTTAGCCATCGTAGCAGTGAGCCTCCAGCAAAATTAGTCATTCAGTATGTTGTCCGTTTTGCCGACATTTCCGTATTGTTGTATGTAATAAACACTGAAGCCTCTAGGGGCTGCTGGCGGGCTTTCCACGCTTTATTCTTGTTGGGGGCTGCAAGCTTTTCGCTGGGAACGGGCTAAATGAGGCGTTTCAGGATGCCAGTGTATCTGCTGGAGAATCAGAGCAGTAAAAAGCCGCCTGGGAGACGCGAGGAGCTCAGACTCTTCTCCCCTGAGATCCCCCTCTGCATCCTAATGCCACACATGACAAATGACCACCTCAGTCACCTTACTACACACGAAAGATGCTTGATTAATTCCACACAGCTGTCCGAGTGTGCCTGTACGCATGCATGTAGGTGTGCCTTTAGCTCACTGTTTGTACAGTGTATTAGGAGATGGAGCATGTTGCAAGGGCAAATGCTGTATGCACAGTCTGCGTGTGTGCCTGCATGTGTCAGGACACAAGGATTAATGCTTCAAGTGATAAAGAGCATCTGTCAACCCTCTGCTGCATATCACAGTACAGTGAAAAAAAGAACCTGGTGTGCTATCTGATCTGTATGCAAACATGAATGAGTCTGAATGTTCATACGATGTTTTCTACAGCAAAACAGGTTCATGGTGATGTTTTTTCTTCTCTCTTATTTCAGGTCGTACATAACCAACACATTTGTGATTTTTCTGGGCAAAGAAATCCGGGAGCTAAATGGAGCGCAATACACTGTCAAAGGTTTCAGCACACACACACACACACACACACATACATATAAAAGCCCTGAAGCCCTGTCAAACAGCGGAATGCAGGATTTGGATATCGCTGCAGCACCAGCTAGTCTCCATATCTTAGTATAGCAATAAGAAGGGTGTGTGTGTGTGTGTGTGTGTGTGTGTGTGTGCGTGTGTGTGTGTGTGTGTGTGTGTGTGTGTGTGAGGTGAAAGTGATGAACCCTCATTAGGTCACTTACAGGTTCAGGCTTTGGGGCTTCAGACCCAACCTGTGATTGAGAGATTGAGGGATTCAGAGAGATTGTACTGTTCAGCTGTTGGATAGCAGGTTTCCAAAATCACAGAGTGATGGAGTAAGTTCTCCTACAGCCCCCCTCCCGAATCATCCTCCTGTCCCCATCTACCTGCTGCCGTTATCCTTATCTCCCCCTTTGTTCCCTCTCCTCATTTTGAATTCCCTCCATCTATGACTAATAACGCATGAAGACAGGCACATACATTGACAGGAAGAGCATTTTCTCTGCCTCTCTGCAGCCGAACAGAACCGATAAAAATGATTACATAATGATTAACTACTGGTACCAATAAAGAAGGCAGCCTGTCAGTTATTTTGAAGCCAGGGATTGTGCCGACGCTAGTGGCCGAAAGAAGATCGATGGAAAGCTGTTTGGCCACATTGTCAAGATGAAAATCCCCTTGTTGCCCATCGAGAAGCCTGGTTGAGGAGCAGTCCCTCCCACCCTGCTGGATTCTGTTACACACACATACATATGAACACACACACACACACACCTGCACGGACCGCTGCGATTGAGGGGGAGAAGAGGTGCTTTTCCTCCAAAACTGAAGACATGCATTTTGTCGTATCCGACAATGATCTATCTCTATCTATTGCACGGAATACCAATTACCTAATCTGCTGTGCTAACTTCTCATCTACCTGTTAAATTCACACACACACAAGGCAGTAACAGTTCCACAGAAAATGTCTCAAGAAAAAAAAAAAGCACCAAAAAAAAAGACAAGAAGCGTTTTTCTGGATAAGTCTTACCTTGCAGCGAGTCTATGTTCCGGAGACATTGGAGCACATATGCGGCGTGTCTTCACACGATGACAGGGAAGCGGCGGACAGTCATGCAGAGGTGTTTCACATCTGAGAACGGAGGGGGAAAGCAGGATTTCTCCTCTGTTTTTCTGTTCCTTTCTTGTTATTTTTTTCAAAGCCCTCAGAGGAATGGAGCACTGACAGAGGAGGAAGAGGAGGAGGAAGAGGAGGTGGAGGAGGAGGAGGAGGAGGTGGAGGAGGAGGAGGAGGAGGAGGAGGAGGAGAGGGAAGGCTAAGGAGGGAGCAGTCTGCCGGGCTGGGCTGCTGTGGATCACCTGGAGCAGTGTTGGGCTCCGCATTTACTCCTCCACTGCAGCAGTGCGAGGCAGCGGCGCGAGCTGCATGTTGCTCCCAAAGATCACCGCAAAACAAGGACACGGAGTCTCCATCTGCTGGATTCAGGATTCTGCAGCTCTGTAGCTCCACACGCTCCTATCCCCATCAGCATGCACACTCATGCTGTCCCTCTTCCCCTCTGGGTTTCTATCTGCATCTCTGTCTCTCTGTGTGCCTCTGCCTCACACTCCTTTTCCCTCTCAGGGGGGTTTATAACGTGTCACAAACGTGTTGCCATGTCACTTGGCTCTCACTTTTCCTGCTCTGTGTCCTCGTACTGACTGGTGCATGTGGTCATACGTCTGGTGCTCTTGGTAATAAAACGTCAAGCTCAATAAAGCCTCAGCCAACCTCACGCTCTTCCTGCGATGACATCACTCCTCCGACCGAAAGGGAGGGAGTTGTTTCCTGGTCTTGTCGGGACCCTGCTGACGTCACCGAGATCAGACACGTTTTTCAGGCCATGTGCAGGTGTTTAAATGGCATACAGTCCACGGAGAAAGTTGCCGAGAACTGAACAACAGGAAGCATGCCAAAACTGATGGGTCCATTTCACCCGCACCAGATCCAAGCAGATTACGACACGAGACGTGGACACATTCCTGTCTCTCAAAGTACTGAGACAACCTCTTATCCAAACTACGGCACTGCAAATTTCACCAATCAGCAGAACAACACTTGGTCTCCAAGTTCATCCGCCCTCACATTCCCCTCACGTCCTGCCTCCTTCACCAGTCTCTTCTCTGTCCTACAGCACAGCAGAGCTTCTAAGGTTGAGAGACAATCTGAGAGAGGAATAAATACAGATTTGGAAAGGATCATATTGATTTTAGGCCCAATGTAAGACTTATTGGTATTCTGAAGGAGTCGAGGTGCTACTCGAGAGAAATATGAGCGCTCCTTCACTAGATGAAAAAGACTCATCAGCAATAGCTGATGCAAATAGAAAAGAAGGACCACTTGAATAAGGACACTGAAAGACAAAGCTGACACAAAGATGCAAAACCTCATGTATGTAAGAGCAAAACCTTGATGCCTTGATGCTTTCTGCAACTGTTTCCTACACGTCTTCTGTGCAGGTGAATATTTGGAAAGAGACAAAGGTTTTCAACCCACTCTTTCTCCTGCCAACTGTTAAACGGTCGTGATCGACGATCACTATTCGCTGTTCAACCTGGCTTTCTATTATTCCACTCTGTACGGTTCTGTATGCAGCAAGTCAAAGTGAACTGAAACTGGTCTTCTTTAGGTAGCTGATGACAGTATATGTTGTTAGATGTTTAACTGTTATTGAGGTGACCCCCTCCAGTTTTTAATTCGTACTAAGCTGCATTTACAAGTTTTAAAGGAGCAGTATGTAAGATTTTAGGAGAGATTTAGTGGCATCTAGTGGTGAGGATTGCAGATTGCAACCAGCTGAAACTTCTCCCATCTGGAAGTCGAATTATTATTATAGTTGTTTAAAAGCAGTGAAAAGACTTAATAAAACAGTTTCATGTTACAAATCAGTGTTTCTCTGGCGCTGTTCGGCTCATCACAGATGGGTCGCAAATCCAGCACCTGCTATTGTTGGCCAAACTTTTTTCTTAAAAAATGTTTTTTACTTGGAGCCGAATTATCAACAGAAATCTATTCCCTTGCAAAACACACCGACCAGGTGGTTTACATTGGTAAAAACACAGAATAGAGCAGTTTCACTTTAAAAATCAGTGTTTTTCCAATGCTGTTTGGCTCATCATGGAGGGGTAGACGCCAAAGCACAAATGGCCCGATCTAGAACCAGTGTTTGGTTTGTCTGTTCCGGGCTACTGTAGAAACATGGCTGTGCAACATGGTGGACTCTGTAGACAAGGACGAGGTGATTATACACTTAAGAAAAACCACTTATTATATTACTGTATATTCCATTGCTCCCAATATATCCTCATTAATCCAACACACTGGACCTTTAAAATAAGACCTCCACTCCCATTCTCGAAACTGCCCAGTCTCAAATGAAACCAAAATGAAAATATATATGTATATATCACTGTCTCAGTTTGCCAAAACACTGTGGACACAAAGATCAAAATTAGCTTAACTTATTTCACCTATTAGTAATCATGAATGAGACAGTAAGGACAACACAAGTGCTGCAACTGTACTGAAATTATCATGACAGTTTACATATATCTGTATATATTTAATTAATTTTAGTGAGGACATTTCCACAGCAGAGAGACACAAAACAATCTTTGATTACTGTGCTTTTAGTCCCAACAAATTTACCCTTCCACTGCTGCTTGCATAAACTGTTGAGCAGCATGAGAAAGCCCACTGAGTAAATACATTTTCCCAACACAGCACAGAGTCTGTTGTGGATTCTGAAATGGCCAGTTTTTGAAATTCACCAGTAGGTATGTCATAGCAGCGTTTCGTTATGTTATCAAGTCAACAGTCCCACCTAGTGGTGCAACACTGATCTGAAGTCCTCCAGGAAATTTTTAAAGATTTACACATTTGTGCTATAATCCTGTTTTAGAATAAAAACGACAGAAACAACAGAAATTATATCTGCTCATCATGCTCATTTTTAAAGCTTGAACTCATGCAATAAAAGCCATAAACAGCATCACTGCTCCTGCTTGCTTTATACTCCTTAAAATGATCCAGTCCACGCAGTAATTAACACTCTGCCTCAACCTTGAGAAAATGATGAGCAAGGTATGATCAAGAGCAAGTTCTGCGGATGGCTGATAAAGAAGAAAAAAACTCAGAACAATTCTTTAGGTTATGCACATCAAACAAGCAGAGATGTTCCCGTATCCACATTCACTTCATCTGGAGCCTTTGTGCTGACAAAGCCTGTAAAAGCACAGTAGGACCCTACACACGATTAACTTGCAGATAATCTCTGATGTGTGGTTGGGCTGAAACTCCGCTGTCAGCTCATTTGTAAGGCTTAAAAGACATTTTCAGAGTGCGATTAACACATATATGATCATTGTTTGAGCAACTGCTGTCAAACTTGAGATCCTGCAGTGGTTATCTAAGGATGCCATTATAATTTAGAGCGACACTGCAGCTCTACAGACCCAAGGTAACAATTAGTGTCGGGCTAAATGTGCAAAACGTCCCTGAGATATTAATAAGCAGAACAAAAAGGTAAAGCTTCAGTGTAAAAATAGCCAAACCTGACCTCAAAATGTTTGTTCATCTGTGAATTATACACCAACAAACATGTCCCCAGCTACAAGCAAATTCTGTTCTCATGTCGGGGAGTGTCTTGAGAATACTTGTTTGTCAGTTTGTGGTATTTATAACAAAGAAATCAAAATTCCCCAAATTTAACATTACTCTCTTCATGATTGGTGTTGGCCTTTGGCTTCAAAAGCATCACAGTGATAGTGATAGTATTTGAGGTTTGTGCTGATGTGAGCCAGCATTTGATCATCTAGGATACCCAAAAATGCCAAGAGAAAGGCAGCGGACCCCTGCAGTGCTTTTTCCTTGGATGGTTCTCAGTGCTCTGACCTCTGCTGAGGGAAGGAGTCGTGCAGAGTTTACCTAATTAACGACTATCTCCTTTATGCTCCATGCCCAAATTCTTCTTGCATCAGAACAGCTAACACCTCCACCACACAAGGCTAATTTGCTTTCTCCACCTGTCTGGAAATGATAGAAAAAAATCTCACCTGTCAGATCACATGTAACATGAACTTACACAGTGCACAGAGAGGAAAGCGGGAATTGATCTTCGTCTTGGTAAGAGGACAGTGCTAAGTACCAGGCTTATCTAAAGGCCTGTTGAATTTCAATGTGATATAAAGCTGCATTAATCAGTGTTTTTATATTAATAATAGATGAAAAGACTGTATGTAAAAGGTGTCGCTGATAGTGACAAACCCATGGAGGGGGCAGGGTTTAGGACCAACACGTTCGCATTCCAACTCATCAAATACTGGCGTATTGTCAGTGGATCTACACTTCTAAAAATGACATGCTAGGCATGATCCTGCGTCTTTTTCGGACTTTCAGGGAGGGCTTGTCAATTCACGCTTGTTACATGCATTGTGTATTTTCAAATAATACAGGAAATGTAAAGTTTCTACTTGTTATATACATACAGTCTTTTTCAAAATAAATGTACAATGTAGGTAGGTATTTCCTTAAGTTTTGGCAATAAAAGTCACTGGTTGGGTTTAGAAAAAACACAATCGGCTTAAAATTCACAAAAAACGGGAAACAAACAGCGGGTTCCTGGGTGAAAGTCCAGTGTTTGTGTGACCTATCCACCAACCCTCCTGCCCTCACTATACAGACTTTCTTGCTCTTAACATTACAGTAGTTTTTCGTGGTGTTACAAACTGCCGAGTGAGTACCATACTGCTGCGAAGAGTGCCTCTGTCCATCCATGTCTGACGCCGACATCGACTGACAAAGCAGCAGTATTCTGACGAGGTGAGTTGTTGCTGCCTCTAAAACTGGTTTGCACGGTGTGTATACTACTGCAGCGAAGGGTGTCTGTCTGCATTGATGTCTTGACATTGACATCACTGACAAAGCGGTGGTATTTTACGTGTTGGGAGTGAGAGTGGGCTGTTATGACCGATACTGTAGCCAGCCACCGGCAGACAATCAAGATGTTTGGCTTCAGTTTTGGGGAGCTGTCATGACGTCCATCTTTATTATACAGTTGATGGTTCTGATTCACCGCTCTTTTCATTGTAGTTCACAGCGTCAGTAGGTTCACAGTGACGAAGGTCTGATATGCTGAAACCTATTGCAAGTGGGAAGTCTATAATTAGAAGTCAGTGTTCGTGAATTCCAACCTAAATGCGTCCCAGTGCATCAGCTTGGGAAAATAACAGCAAACAGAAGTTTGCATGTGAGGTCTCTGAACTTTACAAGCAACTACAATGTTGTAGAAGATATAGAATAAAATATAACATACCACAGCTCAAAATGGTGTAAACAGGTTCTGGGCATAATAGTCTGAACCACCACAGCCAGTAACATCAAGTTGTAGAACATGGATGAATGAATGAATGAATGATGGATGAACTGAAGGGAGAGGGCAGCAACAACATTATTACAGCACGTTCACAACACAAACACTACATAAATTAAAATAATTTATCAACATTCTGTTCAGTTTGCTGTGTGAGCTGCCATCTTGCTATGAAATAAGGTATGCTTATGTCGGCAAAGTCAAGCTAGATGGATCCTGCCACAGTTTCTGACTTAAGTTACCGTTACATTGCACTTTTCCTTTTCTGAGATTGTTTTGGGGTTGTTGGGGGTTTTTTTGGACTTTCAAATACAGTGGATTGCAGCAATAGACCCACTGCACACTTGTTGCACAACACCAAACAGCAGACAAAGTTAGCAACTATCTGATCAACAGAGTAGAGAATTTACCAACTAAGGAGCCATATGTTTCTCTCTGGAGTTGTTGGAGAAAAAAAAACTGAAGGAGCTAAAAGAAGAGTAAGTATTAGACTTACATTCATCATGTGGACACAAACACTACAGTAAAGGAATTCCGATGTTTCTCTGTGTTTGCTGGGTGTGTAGTCTGAGTGGGTGGAAGTTCGCTGCAAAGATCAGCCTCTCATTGGGCGGAACGAGCCACCCGCTGAAGTCCCGCCCTACCACCTCTGGTTGCAGTTTTCAACACGTCCTTTACTAACTTTTGCGGTGTTTGATCTTGCGGGGATGTAGCCATTTTTCTGCCATGGTTCGCGTCCTGTAGGCGATATTTTTGTGGGCGTGTTACACCAAAACCTGTTTCCCCCCGGCAATATTTTTGCAAGCGCACCGTTGCTGTGGCACCGCCAAGAACGATTGTGATTGGTTGAAAGAAATACAAGCAGCCGGGTCGTTTTTTTCTCCAATCTTAAAGTGAGAGTCAGCCCAGCCAGACCTTTCTTTTCTTGGGAAAGGTCTGGTGAGCGAGACTACTGGGTGTGTAGATAAGAAACTGTCTGCCATGTTCACCATAGTCTTGTTATGAGGTGATAATACTTCAACGTTATGTTGACTGCTTGTGCTGACCCCAAGTGGCCAAAAAAATGAATGCAGGTTTAAGTTTAAGTTTGAAACTCATCTAAAGAATACAGCATTATTCTATATTTTGCTTTTTGTCGACAAATCCCTTGAAAAGACCTTTTGACCTCCCCAGCCTGTCTGTGGCTTTCAGTCCCAAACCCACTGGCACCTCCTGAAGAGGTCAATTTTTATAATAGGTCACAAATATATATTTTTGTTTTTAAAGGGTTATATTATTTCCTAAAACAGCTGGGCACTGTACTGTGTAGCAAAAGTACTCAAAAGGGAGTAAATTGTGCATCTGTTAGGAACTATTTTCTCCTGCGGATTAACACACATTTAGTTTTCCTCTGATGTTGTCCTTCATGTATTTCTTGTGTCTCGATGCCTGCTGCAGATGAAATTTCCTTCGGGATAATAATAAAGTTGAAGTCATATCACTAAAGTTCATACAATAGTTTTATGTATATTTTTAAGGGTGAATTATTCTTTGACTAGGCTCAAGTTATGTTCGTCTTTGATATTATTGTCTCGTATGCTAGGTATATCATTCAGCATTCAGCATTGTCCATGACTTCAAGGTTCCGGTTTTCCAATGCTGTTTGGCTCATTGTGTCTGGTCCCCTGTACAAGACTAAACTGGTTTGACTTTATGCACACTGACTGAACTGGCATTGAGGCCGAATGAAGGAGATCAAAGTTTAGTAGAGGTCGAAGTGGGGAAGTAAGGTGTATGTTGCCAATATGGTAACATTTTGAATTTGATGCAGACCAAAGAGTTGTCCTCGCTGGCTGCAAGCGATGCGGCGCGTCATTCTGGGCTGAACTTTTGTCAGGCCGCTGTTTCTATTTATTCCTGTCTCTCACCTTGAAAGTGCCACAGTGGACAAGGAATGTCTGATTCAGAAGGTTAAAATGAGGTTTTATCTATAGCATACCTCCTCTTTCACTATAAAAAAAAATAAAGATGGTAAATGACCATCGTTAATAACATAATGAAAAAAAGCAATGCGCACAACTCCAAAATCTTAAACAAAAATAGAGATGCACCGTTGTGGCAATGATCCAAAAAACAAAGGAAACACTGGCACAGATAAATTTATTTATTTAATGTGGGCAAAATGAACAGAAATGGAAGCGTTTCAGCTACGAAGCCTGATGACGCTGATGATGGATTTGTAGCCGAAACATGTCTGTTTCTGTTTATTTTGTCCACATTAAATAGGTAAATTTATCTATGAGTGTCATCGATAAAAACAATCTGCTAATGGCTATATTGTACATAATTTCCAGTAAATATCACAATATAAAATGTGTGTTTTTGGTTTACAAAGTTCAAACAAGAGAAAATAGCCAGTACTCCTTCATCATTTACGCAGTAAGTTCTCCAGTATGATCTCGAGCACACAGCTGATAGGTATGTGGTGTGTTTATATGATGTAGCAGAAGTGTTTATTCATTTAATTCAATGTGGACTGAGACCTCTAATGAAACTTGGCGCAACAGGTAGTCAGACGCTCATTTGCTATTCCACTCAGTCACACTCACTAACAACCAAACTAAACTGACCCACGTGAGTTGAAGCCCGAA
>NC_065517.1:20398762-20419520 GCF_006386435.1 Epinephelus moara
TGGTACCAAATGTGTTGGTTCTGAAAATAGGACGATACATTTATTGCCAGAAATTTGACGGGTGACTGAGTGAGGTAAAGAAGACACTGTCTGAAGTTTGAGGTGATCATTTGGTGTTGCTTGTGCATTTTGATAGTGCTGAAATTATTAATCGATTAGTCGATTAAGACAAAATTAATTGCCATGAATGTGACAATTGTTAAAAAAAATGCCACTCATTCTCTGGTTGTGACTTTTCAAATGGATTTTTAAGTGTTGGTAAGAAAATACAAGCAATTTGAAGACGATAACTTGGGCTCAAGCAACATGTCATGCGCATTTTTCACTATTTTGAAACATTTTATAGACTAAATGACTAATCGATTAACTGAAATTATAATCAGGTTGTAAATATGAAATGAATAATGGAAATAATAATTCGTTGCAGCCCCACTTTCAGACAACTTGTCTTGTCAATACATGAGTAACTGCAGTATGATGTAATGTGCAGCAGCATAATGTATGTCTTCTATTTTAATTCATACATTTTGACCTCTTTACTTTTCATGATAGAACTACAAATCTGAACTTTCTGTTCTGTTAATGAGGTGACCTCAGGATGCAACCCAGTCACCAGAACAAATGTTGGCATTGTACATTTGTGCAAACCACGGATATCATACATTTACATGTTTCATATGTAACGGATACGTTGAAATTTTGTGGTTCTTTAAGTTTCAATTTTCATTTTATGTTGTGACAGCATTGTGGATGACGTGTGGTTAGGTTTAGGCATAAAAACCACGTAGTGAGGGTTAGGAAAAGATAATGTTTTGGCCTAAAATGCCTGGTTTGGTTGCAACAAACACAGCTGGAAATGTCTGGACATCTAGTTAGAAAAATAACCCACTTTGTCGCTACAGACACGGCTAGAAAAGTCCCAACCTCTTGTAAAAATTACCTGGTTTTGACACTACAAACACAGCTGCAAATGTCCTGAACAATTATTAAAAAATACCTGTTTTGTCAGTACAAACACGGCTGGAATTGTCCCAACCTCTCGTTAAAAAATACCTGCTTTTGTTGCAACAGACACAGATTGAAATGTCTCAAACTCTCACTAAAAAATATCTGGTTTTGACGCTACAAACACGGCTGCAATTGTCCTGAACTATCATTAGGAATTACCTGATTTTGTTGGTACAAACATGGCTTGAAATGTCCTGACCTCTCATTAAAAAAATACCAGCTTTTGTTGCAACAAACACAGCTAAAAATGCCCCACCCTGTCATTAACAATACCTGGTCTGTCGCCCAAAAAACAGGTGGCAATGTCCTAAACTATCAGTAAAAAATACCTGGTTTTGTCAGTATGAACATGGCTGGAAATGTCCTGCCCTCTCGTTAAAAAATACCTGGTTTTGTTGCCCAAAAAAGTGGCTGGAAATGTCCCAACCTCTTGTTAAAAAAATACCTGATTTTGTTGCCCAAAAAAGTGGCTGGAAATGTCCCAACCTCTTGTTAAAAAATACTTGGTTTTGACACAACAAACACGGCTGGAAATGTCCTGACCTCTCATTAAAAAATGCCCACTTTTGTTGCCACAAGCATGGCTGGAAATGTCCCGACCTCTTGTTAAAAAAATACCAAGTTTCGTTGCAACAAACACGGCTGGAAATGTCCTGACCTCACATTAAAAAAATGCCTGCTATTGTTGCCACAAGCATGGCTGGAAAAGTCCCAACCTCTTGTAAAAAAAATTACCTGGTTTTGACACTACAAACACGGCTGGGAATGTCCCAACCTCTCGTTAAAAAATACCTGGTTTTGTTGCAACAGACACAGCCTGAATGTCCCAAACTCTTTTTAAAAAACACCTGATTTTGACACTACAAACAGGGCTGCAAATGTTCCAAACTATAATTTAAAAATACCTGGTTTTGTTGGTAAAAACATGATTGGAAATGTCCCAACCTCTTGTTAAAAAATACCTGGTTTTGACACAACAAACATGGCTGGAAATGTCCTGACTTCTCATTAACAAATGTCCACTTTTGTTGCCACAAGCATGGCTGGAAATCTCCCGACCTGTCATTAAAAAAATACCCAGTTTCGTTGCAACAAACACGGCTGGAAATGTCCTGACCTCACATTAAAAAAATGCCTGCTATTGTTGCCACAAGCATGGCTGGAAAAGTCCCAACCTCTTGTTAAAAAACACCCAGTTTTGCTGCAACAGACACAGTCTGAAATGCCCCAAACTCTTTTTAAAAAACACCTGATTTTGACGCTACAAACAAGGCTGCAAATGTCCCGAACTATCATTTAAAAATACCTGGTTTTATTGGCACAAACATAATTGGAAATATCCAAACCTCAGGTTGAAAAATACCAGTTTTTGACGCTACAAACACTGCTACAAATGTCTTGACCTCTCTTTAAAAAATGCCCGCTTTTGTCACTACAAACATGGCTGGAAATGTCCTGAAGTCACGTTAAAAAAATATCCAACCACTACTCCTATGAGACACTCAGCTTAATTAAATGTAATCTGAACTACAGCATGTTATTCAGAAATGTTGATATATGATGCTTATGAAAGGTACATATCTAACATATCCTTGGTTTGCATTAATGTAAAATGCCAACATTTTATTCCTGCGACTGAGCTGCAGGATGAGGAAACATCAACAAGCACTGCTAATTACTACAGTTATTAAAGGAAAGCAATGCCACAAGTTAACATGCATCTAATTCAGCAGGTTCATAGTAGGTTTGTGGGAAAACATACTGCATACTTTCAGTTGTAAACGCTAGCTCTGCACAGATGTTTCAGTTTCCCATCATCTGGGTCTTATAAAATACAGCATTAGTACTATAAATGTACCAAAAATCTCAATGGTCAAATTAACACTGCTGCAGGATGAGTGTGTAAAAATGAGAGGACAAATCCTCTATTTCATCAGACTTGCTCAAACGAGGGGAGATGAGGACAATATACCACTTCATTGGTTTGGAACGTGGCCATAGAAGAGGTGACTCATGGCTGATTTACACAATTCAGACATATCTGCACAGCGCCCACAACAAGGTGTTATGGGTATCTCGGGTCTGCTGAGGATCTCCATAAAGGTTACACACCCCATGAAATTTAAACTGCACATCGGTCACACAGAAAATGCACAAATATGATCCCAGCGTTTAAAAGAAACCACCTGGTCAAAGATAAACACATTCTTCACAACTGAAAGCACACATGAAACGGCTGAGTGCGCATTCAGCTCTGAATGTTGTTCTGGTGTCCGCAGTCAAAGCAAACAATGTTGATTGTGCATAAATATGAACGAGGTATGCTGTCAGAGAAGATGCCACGTTGTTGTTACCTTTAGCAGCTGAGGCTGAAGCTTTTTGGCAAATACAGATACAGTGTGGGTTCAGTGCACTTTCCCAAATGAAAACTTTCTCATAAAATATGCAAGTTTATGCCTAACCCCTTACCTCATTTCCTGTGGACATGACGGCCACCACGGGGAATTTCTGGACCTCCACCTCTGTGACTCCCACAGTGGCCAGGAGACCTATCTCAGACGGGCCCATGTGGGTGCCCTTTGCAAGCACACACTCCCCACGCTTAATGTCATGACCGATGGGCCTGTGTTAGGACAGCAGAGATGACGGTTCAGAGGGAAAAAAGGACACTCTTTACCAGATCTACAATATTTCATATAAAATGTGATTCTGGCTTTGGCTCTTTAAAGGAACACCTCACCCACAAAACGACCAATTGTG
Source organism: Epinephelus moara (assembly GCF_006386435.1). NCBI lineage: Eukaryota > Metazoa > Chordata > Actinopteri > Perciformes > Serranidae > Epinephelus > Epinephelus moara. Next base: position 20,402,531 of record NC_065517.1, read on the forward strand.
TATCAGTTACCCACACCGTGTTACACTGAATTTATGAAAGAAACTTTTTTTTTCTCACATGCCTCTATGGTCAACGAAGAATCCAAAAACTAAGAAAATTCTTGATGAATCAAAGTCATAGGGGTCCATGTGTAACAACAGCAAAACTATATAAAAAACATCTGTTAACAAACTCTCATATGACTCGTGCAACACATGCATGCACAAGTTTTCTTTACAACTTCAAAGTATCACTTGGCAAGTAATTATTGTACAAATGATCATTTTGTGGGTGAAGTATTCCTTTGATAGACGCCAACACAATAACACACTAACCTGATGTCCTGCCCTGGACGAGCCTGTACTAGGATTCGTACCTCCAGCTCCTCTGTGCCCTGAAAGACAACCAGCTGTCACATCCATCAACATGAACAAATACAGTTTACCTTGTACTATACCAGACCAAAATGCATTCTTTATTCTGCGCATCTCTGGGCAAAACTTAGTCTTAGTGACATTTTAATCAACCAGAATCCATGTACAGTTGCTATGGTCTTGGATTAAACTCTATGTTATATCTGTATAAATATAGGTAAATGTATGTCCAAAAAAATCCCCTTCACAGGGTAAATTCTGGTTGGCCACAAACCTGATTCTGACATCTTTTTGCCTGTTCATCGGGTAAAAGACCAGCAGTCAGACTACTTACGTCTTCAGACTCGCGGAGCAGCTCGGTGTCTTCCACCTGGACTACAGCGTCAGCCCCACATGGGATAGGGGCACCCGTCGTCACCCTCATCACCTGGCCAGGCATCACTGTGTGGGTGGGCTGCACAGAGACACGAAATCCTTTTAATGGTTTATCCTTTAAGTTTAGCCATTTATTTTGTCCTATCAAATAAAAAGTTAGAAAGTTAGTTAGTTGGTCAGAATGATGGCCATTTTTATGTGTACCATTACCAATACAAAAAGCTGACCATTTTAGTAGGATAATTCTGATATAAACCAACTTGCGGCATGTTGCAAACTCACAGAGGTGAGGTTTATCAGTAACGACCAAATGAGCAGCGGAATATACGAAGCATGGAGAGGTGCATTGTGTGCACAATCTCCATTGCCTCAATGCTAGAGAGGAATTGAGGATTTAATTGCTTCAGATTCCTATCATTAAGTAAGAGAATCACAATGTTTGGTCAGAGCGGGTCATCCACTAATCGGAAGATCAGCGGTTTGATCCAGGCTCCTCTAGTCCACAGGTCGTAGTATCCTTGGGCAAGATACTGAACCCCAAATTGCTCCCGATGGCTGTTCCATCGGTGTGTGAGAGCCTTCCAAAGGTTACTGAGTAGCACCTTGCCACCAGTGTGTGAATGTGTGTGTGAATGGGTGAATGTAATGTAGTGTAGAAGTGCTTTGAGTGGTCAGGAGACTAGAAAGGCACTATACAAGTGCAGTCCATTTACCATCTATGTTATCCATGTCTCTAATGTCAGATGTTGGTGAAATTTCAGTTGAATTTTGAAAATTGGCTTGGTAACATACCAGGAAAAGCACATGGATAATTATGAATGTGACAATAGGCCCAGGCTACATGATGAGCATCAATAAGAGACAGACAAAAGGAAAACGACAGCTTAGTGTGTACGGTAGGCCAAAACTGAGTTCTTAACTAGTAAGTGTGATACACGATCACCATTTTCTTCTAAGCATGTCCAAGGACCACAGCAAACAGTTCAATGTCAGTACAATGTTCTCCTCTCGTTCTATTTCAGTGGGTGGCTCATTTCGTTCTAGGTCCTAAACTAAAACTGAATAAAGTAAAATGATAGATTGAATACTTCTGAAGTAACATAGACTCTTTCCCAAAGTTTTCCATGAAGCATCTTACAAACTGACGGCAGCTTTGAGTCAAACAGTGATCAAATTCAAGTAAAATACCAATAAAACTGAATGTAAAAACTGTGGGGGCATGTATAGAGAGAACGTGTTGGCATGTGTGCTGATTTTGTTCAAGACGAGAGGTCGTGGTAGTCAGTAAATCTCTGTAGCCTACTCCTGTCTCCGAGGTCTAATCTGTTTTATAGTTTGGCAGCACTTTGACTTTCTAGCCCTGCTTTGGGGCGAAGGGCTTTTCATCACCTGCTAAGGGAACACACTGGTGTGCAATTACAGCTGGTCAAGGCGTGAGGTGAAGGACAAAAGTGAAGTACTTTATTTTCATATACAGGTTGTGTGGGCATTTGTGTGACTGTCACTGTGTTTGTGTGTGTATGTGTGTGTGTCTTTGTGAGCTAGAGAAAGCATGTGTGCCTAAAGTGTCGACGTGGGCGCGGACCTGCTCTCCAGCTTGGGACTCTCCAATGATGAAGCGGTCGCCTGGGCCGTCAGCCGCTGAAATAAAAGAAAGATTTAATAGCATTACACATGTGTACAGCTAAGAATGTGCATGTGTGTGTGTGTGTGTGTGTGTGTGTGTAGGAGTGTGTCGTTTAGTTGAGTCATTTCATTTCAGTGGGCTACAGAATGATCAAACAGGAAGAGAAGGAGAGAGAGAAACACTGACATTTGATGTTCTTTAATTAAACATCTCAAAAAACAGACGGTATTTTTGATGCCAGCAGACCTCACAGAGCACAGAACTGTCTTCTTCTGCACTTTTTCAAATCATACCCTCCACCCTGAGGTGTACAGAGACCATCACTTTGATTACTATTACTTTGCTACAGCCAAAACAATCTCTATGCTCAGATATCTGCATATGTATGGAGAATCTGTGAGCAATAGTAGACAGCATTTTGGCACTGGAAGTATTCTGGTTTCCTGTTGAACTCTGTTTGTATTCAGAGTAGCACTGACTACTACCATTTGACAGGCAGGTAAACAGTCCGTGTGGAGAGGCTGATTGGATGAAATGCATCCATCCATCAATTTTCAACCGCTTATCCGAAGCCAGGTCGTGGGGCAACAGGCAGTATTCCAAATGCCCCTCTCCCCAGCAACGCTTTCCAGCTCCTTCTGGGGGATCCCGAGGCATTCCCAGGCCAGATGAGATAGAGTATATAATCCCTCCAGCGTGTTCTGGTTCTACCCCGGGGTACGGGAGGCGCCCAGGAGGCATTCTGATCAGATGACCGAACTTTCAATGCAAAGGAGCAGCGGCTCTACTCCGAGTTCCCTCCGGATGTCCGAACTCCTTACCCTATCTCTAAGGCTGAACCCAGCCACTCCATGGAGGAAACTGATTTTGCCGGCTTGTATCTGCGATCTCATTCTTTCAGTCACTACCCAGAGCTCATGACGATAGGTGAGGGTTGGGACGTAGATGGACCAGTAAATCGGAAGCTTCGCCTTCTGTCTCAGCTCTCTCTTCACCATGACAGTCCGGCACAGCGCCCATATCACTGCAGACACCGCACCAAACTGCCGATCAATCTCACACTCCATTCTACCCTCACCCGGAACAAGACCCCAAGATACTTGAACTCCCTCGCTTGAGGCAGTAACTCTCTCCCAACTCAGACGGGGCAATCCACCGTTTTCCAGAAGAGAACCATGGCCTCAGATCTGGAGATGCTGACTCTCATTCCAACTGCTTTACAATCAGCTGCAAACCGCCCCAGTACATGATGGAGGTAACGGTGAGATGAAGCCAACAGAACCACATCATCTGCAAAAAGCAGAGATGCAATTCTGAGGCCATCGAACCGGACCCCTTCCTCCCCCGGCTGCGCCTTGAGATCCTGTCCATGACTATCACAAACAGGATCAGACACTAGGGGCAACCCTGGCAGAAGCTAAAACCCACTGAAAATGTGTTTGACTTTTATTATCATCGTCAGACCAATAACCAATGTGTTCTGAGATTGACTGCCAAATAGTCGACGAGCCAATAGAAAAACTGAAAATTCAGGAAAACACTTTCATTGTTCTGCTCTGTTACAGACCAAACACACCGGAACAAGAACAAGAGTCACATGACACGCCAGGCCCAGCGCCACGAAGGGCTTAGCCCCCTCAGTTGTATTATCTGCCCCCTCTGTTTAAGCTTTATGTATCTATAGAAAAACAGCAGAAACAACAAATGTATTTGTCAAGATACATGCGACTATCTCTTAGCTGTTGTTTCAGAACCACGGTCAGTGCTGTTTGTTGTGTGTAGGGGCTGAGGGTGTGTGTGTAGGTACAGAGCTGTCTTTAGTACTGAAACTGACTGACTGATAAACAGACAGACAGAACAAGTGACTTCGTTTGGTGCTCGCTTTTGTGGTTGTAGCAATTCACAGATACAAGGGAAACAACAGGGAAGTGAGGAGACAGTCAACTACACCGAGATACAAGGTGCCAGCAGCTGTTCCTATGCACCTCTGCTGCTGATCAGACAGAGTATCATTCATAAGTCCAAAAAAATTTGGTGCTCTGCTAGTGCTGACTAATAAATGTATTATTTGATTCTGAAAAAGTGGCCTTATGTTGTTTTTATTTAGCCTTTCTGAGGCTATTGCATGCTTTACTCAATGGATTTTATTTTATGACAAGAAAAAAAAAATCTTCCCCCTCAGTCATTTCATCCTGGCGCCTGGCCTGAGACACTCAAAACACAATTCAAACTTTTAAACACTCTTTGACATTGCAAAATGTCCTTGGTGAGTGGAAAACTCTATGACTTTAATTTCATGGTTTAACATTTAATCTCAACTAAAGGATTAAATGCTTCCTCACTGGTTGTTGAAGAAAAAGTCTGCCACTCTTTTCCTCGTGAAACACTTTAAAAATCCACACTGGATGACAACAAACATCTGTTGTTGAGTTAAAAACAGGACAGCCTTTCCTAGTTTTCCAAAAATTGACCCAATGCAAATGTCCCCCAGATCCAGCCGCCTAACCACGACTGATTCATTCAGTTTTTGGGGGGTTGCAGGTTGGTTAAAGAGCAAAAACACACACTGTGCTCTGGAGAAAGCAATAGGTTACTGGCTCCTTCCACACCCACAGTCTGGGCACTAAAATCTCTCCAATCTGCACATGTATGCCTCGGCAGACGCCAGGCCCTCAGGACAGATGCATAAAATCCAGAGAGACCTGTGGTGTTCTGCTCCTCCTACTCCATCAGCGACAGCCAACAGCAGATGTTACATGCAAGAGTTTTTGAGCAGCCTGGAGCCAGCAAGCTGCCACCCTGCTCTCCAGGTTAACAGGGCCCTCAATGCTTTCTAGGACACCCAGCCACTCATTGCTTGACCAAAACAAGTCAGCCAACTCTACCAGTGTGGAAACCACTTTAAGGAGTTAGTGCAGCCATCGTTGTGAGCAAAGGTAAACCCCACATCTCTTGCCATCACTCGTCTCCACCTGGCAGCTATAAAAGACAGCCCCCTCTATGTCTCACAGTGCAGAGCCTTCAGTTCACCCCAGCAGAAGGAGCCTTTACACGGCTCCTGAGGCAGATCTCCACTGCCCCAGTGTCCTCTTCATCTCTAACTAGGACAATCAGGTCATTTGTACAAGAGGAAAGACACACTGGCCTGGTTAGTTCTTCAGTTTTATCTGCAACCTTCTCTTAACAGTGACTTTGCGGACAGACAGTCACATGGACGTCACTGTAGGTGTCAGGAAGTCAAATCCAAAGAAATGAACTGCACTGGATTGTACCAGAGCTTTGTACATCCATCACTAAGTTTATATGTAAAGTCCTTCCTACGTTTTCTGTACCTAGTTACTAGTTACTAACTGGTAATTTGTGTTGAACCGTCAAATCTAAGGAATACCTTCACTACTAGAGACTTTAGTAATGTGTAAGGAGGTTGCTAGGAAACATCTGCAGCATCATCAAGTCTAGCATCAGCTGTAACAGAGGTTCCAGGAAAGTTTTAGCAGGCCAAATAATATATTGAACTTAGAGCCTGTATCCACGTAGTGTTTTTTCTCTGAGCGTCAGTGTCTTTTTTCAGTCGCTCCCAATGAGGGGATAGTGTATGCGACCGCCTTAAGAAAAAGCACTATGCGTCTTTTTTCCAGAGCGCTCGGTCTTTTCTGTGCAGCCATTCCCTGTACGTCTAGTTGAAAATCTCTGGCAAGATTTCATTGGTCGCATAGTCGCAGGAAAAAAAACAAAACAAAAAAAACACAAAGTGAAACTCTATAAGGAGCTGCGCCTTGTCAAAATAAATCAAAACCTATATGACTGGACCATGTGGGAATTTAATTTGAAAGGGCAGACACAGGAAGTGGCCACGCTCAGCAGTCAGACAGGAGTCAGGTTAATTTCCTGGGCTGGTACCTGTGGTTATTCCACAGGCTAGTTAATAACATGTCGGGCAGGAAATCCAAAGTGTGGGATCATTTTGAGAAGGTGAAGGACGAACCCAAGGTGATATGTAAACTCATCTTCATTGGTCGACTACAAACATGACGTATCATCTGAAACATGGAAGTAGCTACATGCCCATTAGCCCACAGCGTCATTAACAGGCGGCTCGCTCAGTGTGTGACGTGCACTTGTAGATAAAATATAGGCCTATATTAATGAAGGTTCATTAGTACGGTTTTGTATTTCTCTGTAATGTAGCACAGTGTTAACAATGTTACTGATACTATTCTTTCTCACACCTTCAACTCAAACCATTGTGTTGCCCCGCCCAAAATACATCATTTAACAATTAAATCAATATCGTAAACATGCGGGCTACTAGTCGACTAATGGCTCTGAATGACGACTATTGCTCGACTAGGATAATTCTTAGCCAGGGGTAGCCCTATATACCTGCCTGTTTTACATTCTTTAACCAACAGGTTTTTTGTGTGCACATCGAGAATGCTGTGTTTTAGCACCTATTTCAGAGTAGTACTCTGCCAGCACAAGAGGAACCATGAGCCAGTGCAGCTCTGGCAACCGCCATTTTTAAAAACCTGTGAGCCAGACAACACAAAACAAAAACAACAGCTTGTTATGATAAAAAAGGGAAGAAAACATGGACACTGAGCAAGTATGCACCTGGGGAAATAACACATGATTTTGACTTATCAAAGCAAAATATAAGAATCTTTAATAGCTGGCTTCAGCGTCCTTACTGGCAGTGAAAATGTACACAACCTGGCTAACCTTGACTGGCCTGCTGCATGTTTTGCAGGCCCGAACATTAGTTTGAATATTTAAACTGCTGTTTTACACTCATCTTATCCACCTTGTTTCAGCAAAACTGACTCTAATGCCAAAAAATAATTCACCTGATCTGAGACGGACGGGACAAGAACATATTTTACATCACCTGCCATAACCCACAGTACTTACCTCTCACAGCATAACCATCCTTGACAGAGGCAGGGAAGGGTGGCAGGTTGTCTTTGGCATAAACGTCCTGAGCGAGGACTCGACCCATCCCATCTGTGGGAGAAGAGGAAGAACATGGGTATGAGGAGAGGAGGAGAAGCTGGGCGAAGGGTGGCTGAGGGAGAGAGAAAGAGAGACAGAGAGGGTGAGGCAGACAGTGCATCTGATTCAGATGAAGACACAGAGAGGCATATGCGCCGGAGGTGTGTATATATATATGTGTGTGTGTGAGTGTGTTTTAAAGAGAGACAGAGTGTGACACCGCACATCAGGATCTCTCTGCATGAGTCACCACCTGACCAGCACAAACACACACACACACACACACACACACACACACACACACACACACACACACACACACACACACACACACACTTTCCTTTTCTATTCCAGCTTCACTGATTCACATACAACAAGTAGAGGCCTCCAAACGTCCCTTTTCTTAACCAGCCAGACAACTTTAAAACACTCAGGAAACATTCATGTAGGCAGAACAGAGACTCGGCACACAGACAATAGCTCGGAGAGAGTGAGGGAAGGAAAGAAAGACAGAAAAAGACAGAGGGCGAGTGGGAGGAGGAGAAAAATCCTGCCACTAAAAATACCTTAAGCTGCTGTGTGGCTATATATAGCATTTCTCAGAGCCTTTATGCTATGATTATGTGGGTGTTAATATGAAGATCTAAGCTTTGATATCAATGAGTTGAAAGGGGGGGAAAAGAATATGCATGTACACACACCCACACACATGCATAACGCACATCAGCTTACTAGATGACAGTCCTAACGAGCTGCTGTAAATAATGTATCTTAGTCGTAGGAGACGACACACGTGCATACGCTATTAGACGCGTCCGATCCTTACATCTTTTTTTTAAGTCGACGGCACTTCATCTGAGATATTCTGATGTGTTTTCACACCCGCAACTCCTTCTTTCCAAGCTGCTGTTCAAATATTCAAACAGCTTGTTAAAACCATGTGCTGAAGATGAGTTGTGAATAAAAATAGAACAGAGGCGAAGCTGAAATCTGCGTTTGATCAGATGCTTTACGAAAAATCACGTACAGTAGGTCCAGGTTTTTATAAGGGTTACGTAATGGTCAATAAATCGAGGGGCATTGTGACGCCACTCGTCCAAACAATCTGAAAGGACAGTAAAAGTGTGGTATAAACATACAGCACATAATCTTGAACATAGATTGATGAGAATGAAAGAATTTGACCATTTTGGGGAACATGCTTATTCACCGTTTCCAGTCTTTGTGCTAAGCTAAGCTAACCGTCTGCCAGTGGTAGCTTTACATTTAGTGTACAGACATGAGAGTGATGTTAATCTTCTCATCTAACTCCCAACAAGAAAACAAGATGTTTGAGATATTGAAATATTTAGCACTACATTGTCAGGAACTTCTTTCAACATCTTACCTCAAACACTTCCTCTGAATTACAACACTAAGGAAAAAGTGACACACTACACCATTACCGTGATAAAATGAGAGATAGATCCTTGTAAGTCCACACTCATATACAACAAAAACAGTATATACACCCATCAGCACACTATGCAACAGTGCACACTTCACACACACACACACACACACACACACACACACGTACACAGACCCCTCTTACTCCAGCAGGGGAGCTGCTCCAGCTGTTGTCTCTCTAAATATTTCATCCCTCATATCCCATGTCCTTCTCCTCCTCACCCCACTGTCCTCCTCCCAGCTGTGCTCCTGCAAATCCCGCAATTCCCTCCCCTCCCCAAGAACACGAAACATCACTTTACACCTGGGAAAAAAAAGAGTGTTCCATCTACCATCGTCGATCGGGACGTCATGTACACCTCTGGGTGTTATTGCCCCTAGTCCTTGCTACCCTGCCTTCAGAGATAAATTCAAGAGTGTGTTTTCCCCTCTGGCCCTCAGTCTGGCTCTGTGTCACCCTCCGCTGGCGCTGAGGCCACTCTGCCAGGAGGCTGACGAGACCCACGGGTGCTAAATGAACTTAACTTGTATGTTTGTATATGTGCAGGTCTGTTTAGACATGCAGATGAACAAAACAAAATACAACTATAAAGATGCGATGAAAACATGCATTAAATCTTATTATAGCAAGGTGAATTTTTATAAAGACAAACAATGAAAAGATGTAACCCGCAATGTAACCATGTGACTACAAAGATAAAAAATTTATGTGGACCAGAATTCTTTCTATATCACTTTATAAAGCTGATCAGACCCCCGTCCATTCCTGGATATTCCTGGATGGATATTAAAAAAAAAAAAAGAATCTTGAATAAAAGCTAAAAATGTTCCATAGAATTTTTTGTCATATTAAAGTTATACAACATGGGGCGTCAGTAGCTAAGTGGATAGTGCCAGCGCCCTATGTATAGAGGTGATGCCTCGCTGCAGCGGTCGCGAGTTCGACTCCGGCTTGCAACCCTTTGCTGCATGTCGTCCCCCCACTCTCTCTGTCTCCCCATATCACACTGACCTGTATATTACAGGCAAAAAGCCCAAAAAATAATCTTAAAAAAAAAAAAAAAAGAAGTTATATTTAGTTTAAAAACAGTTTAAACACGAATTGTGTATTTTAACAATATGATTAATAGACTGAAACGTGCCTTGCACTTCCTTCTCGCCTCCAAGGAGGTTAAAAAGAGAAGTCAATACGTCAATTTACGTCATTCCAATGGGTTACAACACACAAGCAGTAAAGTCTGGTCTGCACTTGCCGAAAGGCTCAATAGGTGGCGCACTATGATAGAACATAGGAGATGACTGACAGATTTCACTGAGACGTCCGCAGTTGGCCTTAGGTCGGAATCTTTAAAAAAAATAAAATAAAATAAAGTTATAGATGAGAATTACAATTGTGTAACTGTTGAAAAAGTCTTTAATAATAGACCATAAACTAATGCTTTCTTTTTGCAAACATTCTATTGCGTATCAGCTGCCACCATCGAATTGAGTGTACCCAAAAGTTCTGTCAGGCCAAACGTACCAAAAGAAGCTAAAAATAACGCACCCAAACAGAATTGAACGGATATCGTCCCTTTCTTTCTGGCGTCGACTGCTGTAACCCTCCAACATCGCAGCTCCAGTTACACTGCACATCTGTCATACCCCATAGCGCCTATGGGAGCCAGATGTTCTTTGAAAAGCCTTGCTTGCCTCACAGTTGGCTATGCTTCTTAAAAAGGGGGTATTACTCTACTGCAGTCCATTTCAGATGATGTGGAACTTTGTGATTGGCTCATAGACATCCAGTCAAATGGAGCTCAGCGTAAGTTCAATCAGGAAGACTTCCTTTATGCTATATCCATTCACAATTCTCTCTCTGTCGCACTCCCACCACTTCCACCAATTAACTGACTATGGGTGTTTCCTTTCCTGGTGAGCCAATCAAACTTTGCCATGATCTCCTTCAGCCATTCATGTTGCTGCTGCCAAACTTTAAATCTGTTCTCCTATCTGCTCCTGTAAGCTGTCATTCTAGGAGGAATTGATGCTCCCTCCTTCACCCCATTCACCTCCAGTCACCTTATCCAGAGCCCAGCACCAGCTCATCAAAAGCCCATTCCTCTTTACATCCAGATCCTCAGCTCCCTCCTCATCTCATCGCCACCACCAGAGTCTAGACTCCATATGGGGGGGACCCTAATCTACTATGTCTTTACAACCCTCCTGGAATATATGATATTATGATGGGGTTTGTGCATTTGGGTGGAGTCAGATGACAGTAATCACAGATGTAGACAACCCAGAAAGTTATATCCTTTTGAATGGATGGGGGATCTGAACAGGTTAAGAGACCTGCCAAGTCTTGGATTGAAAATCTTTCCCATCTTAAAGAGCTGTAAATGTAATGACACATGGATCATCAGGAAAGGTGTGTTATATATGTGCCCTTGTCAATGGCTCAGCCAAGGTGTGGCCAGGGGGAGCACAGCCACCCTAATCTAATCCCCGACCACCCACTGTCCCTCCATCATGAATATGTTCAAATATAATTGGCAGTGTGGTGCATTTAAACTTGAGAAGGCTGGTTCCAAGTGTGTACTCCTTCAAAATAAAACTGTACATCGCCTAACATGTACACATATGGTACATTACACATTAAAACAGGATTACTGTGAAACTCAAAATGTAAACTGTACTGCTAAATAATATATATCAGTATGAGATTCCTTAACTCTCATATTGACATAGTTTCAACCAGCCTACATACTTCGACACCATAATCAAAGTCCTGAGATTCAGTTATGGTTTTTGGTTTTTCATAGCCCCATCTGGTCACCCCTATGAAAAATCTCACTGGCCCTTGTCGCCAAGCAAATCTGTGTGTGTGTGCATCATTTGAATGTCTATGTGAGTGACACTGTGGCATGCAGACACAGACTGCTGATTCAGTGAGGTGTCCAGTCATGGACAGAGAGTGTTTAAATGCTGTCATGTGAACTTAGTGAGAGTAAGTCGCTACATCGATCTGAAAGACGTGACACCTCCACATCACAGCGTGCTGAGTGGCTGATGTCAGCAGACATAAAGCGAAGGTAAACTGGAGATGTCAAGGGACGAGATGAACACATTCAGGACATTTAAAATGGGTGTGAGGAAGATTTGCTGGATCTGCAGGGTTTCTGTCCTCCTCACCTCTGTAGTTGATGATCTCAGTGCCCAGGACAGCGGTCATCTCCAGCACAGTGATGAAGGCCTTGTCCATGGAGGTGAGGGGGAAGGGGGACATGCGGTGCCTCCGGGCCACCTTGGTGATGTCCACTGCACTGTGACCTGGGAAGACACGTGACATTACATACACTGTCATAAAATGGTTGTCACAAATCAAACCAAATCACAAAACAGGAACAATGTACCTTTGGTTGCTCTGTCTGAAATAACTCACATTCACTCATTTACTGTTTTGATATGATACTCAGTCCCCTTATTTTAACCCCAATCCCTTTTTTTCGTGTGCCACCTTGCCTCTCGGAAAAGAGTTACAAGGGGCAGTGGTTGAACTCTTCCCAATCCTTCTTGACCCTCATATGTCATCATTAGTTGTCGCTGTTAGCACTGACGTAAACAGATGCAATGAGTGTTGCCGTTGTTTGCTGTGGTAATTTTTTATTGTGTCGACTACAGGCAGCTGTTTGCGTTTGTCGGGCTGCTTGCGATTTGTTCACAAAAGTCACTTTTACACTCCCTGTTCAAGGCAGGATATCGCACTGTTATGCCACCTCACCATTCTGTACATAAGGTACCAACGCGGAAATGAGGGGACAGAGTTGTCTTTCCTCTGAGCCAGGAACGGAGGTAGTAACAGCCCAACAAGGTCTGTATAAAACATAAAGCCACAAAGACGTGATCATGGGTGGAACGGGTGTGATGTTTTGATTGCGTATTATGTTGATGACTAACCAATAGGAGATTTAAAAGCAACTGTTAACAGTTAGCGGCTAACTCAAAGGAGAAGAACAGCCGTAACTGTCTGCAAATCGGGAAAACAATGACATTCGGGAGCTCCTTACCCTCCAAGCAGAAGATGAGATCAGCCGCCATAGAAGAGAGAAGGTAAATGGTTGTGATTGACATGTGATGCCATTGTTGTCCTTTAGAAAGTACTGTTGACACATATGTTATATGTCACACCAGAGGCCGACGCTGTTGTGTTACATATCACGCCCGTCACGCCTCTTTTGATTGCATGATGCTGCGATGCAGTGTATAGTCAAACACTGGGGCTGCATGATGTGTAACAATGCAAAGGAAGAATAAAATTTGGACTTTGTAGTGGTCCTATAGGGCAATCTATTTGTAAGAAGGGCTAAAGTTTCACGCCGTCAGTCGATCAAACATGTCAGCAAATTAAAAAGAACACTGCGCCTTTACCAGCCCACTAGCAGTGATCTGTAAGCTAACATTAGCAACCTGTGCTCCTACCCTGCCAGTCTACACTGATATTAGAGGGGCCGTAACAAGTGCTGCAACTTTGCTGCTGGACTTTAGGTATATTCGGGCATCATGTGCCATCAAACTGTGGGGATGTGACATAAAAATATGGTAGGTCAAAATACGGGACTGTCATGCAAGTATCAGAAATAACACTGTAAAGTTAATTGTCTAGCTAGTTAACGCCTGAGACATCAGCATGCTAGCGCTTTATTTTAGTTATGCTGGTTACAAAGAAAAGGAACATAATATATTACAACAATATTAAATCTTTATTAATGAAGAAAATACATTTGAGGGTTGCTTTTGATGCTTGTTTTGATGCTTGCCCATGACTCTCATAATACTAGCGCCTTTGAAAAATCACTGTTTGGAGGACGGTGTAGCTCTACAGCTGCTTTCAAACTGCTGCGCAATAACTCCCTGCCTCCGGTCATTTCAGTGAGGGGCAGGCGGATTACATAAAATTGGCTTTTAAACAGATTTGACCAACATTGCCTACGAATTACCTCAAAAATGTCTTTGTCTTTTCTGTACTACTTCTGTAATTTGTTGTTAGGCTGCTTATTGGCCAACATGTATAATAAGATAGAAAATTAACTGCAGCAAGTTATTATCAGACAATATTTTAGTTTACTAATAGGCAATAAACTAAGACGTTTTACACTGTTTTTGGCAAACACCAGCAGGTGTGGTGTCCTGTTTCTGTCATTTTCCTCAAAGAAATCGCAGTGTGGGAGTTCTAGCAAAAGCAAATGCACACACTATAAACACTCTTAGCTTTTAGGACTAAAGAATGCATATGCTTATGTGCAGAAATCGGATACTGAAACCAAATGGTGTAATGTACATAAAGTACATTCGAGAACAGAGAGTGATTTCAGACATAGCTCTAGACCCAAGCTTTGAAATTTAAGCTGAACCCAGCCTGATTAAAAACAACACTTGAGTCCACTTCACCCGTTTTTAGCATTTTAATTCTTTATTTAGACAGTTTGAAAGTTGAGAGGAAGATAGAGGGGAGGGAGAGAACTCTGCTGGGACTCAATCCCGAGACAGTGGAAACATCTCTGTGGCTCCAAAGGCAGGGAACTGAACCATCCAACTATCTCTGGAGACATAAAACTGTATTTTAAGAACTTTCCTTTTGGCCAAAGAGCCATAGAAAATCCTAAAAAAAAAAAAAAAAAGGGAGAGAAAAATCTACTGAGGAATTCATACTGATCTAAGCGCGCTGAGTTTGAAGCTGCAGCGGTAAAGGTCGAATTCCAAACCTCAGGATGTGACACATGCAAAACATACAATTATATAAATAAATACATGTAATCTAATGTGTTTCCACACCACTGTCACCAAGATAACTGGATTAATTTCAGTGGGTTTCAATGCATGTGCGTACATGTGTACAATTTAAACAGCGTGAGCCGGGATTGGCAGGAAAAAAGTCCTGTTTGTTTGCAGGAGCTGTGGAACCCAGCTGGATGATAGAAGTGCTCGATAGCAGCAATGTTGGTCTAATAATACCTCTCTAATAATTCCAAAGGTAAAAGGAACAAAGCAAGGTGTAACTAATATGTAATCTGCTCTCTCTCTCCGTCTCTCTTTATCTCCCTCTGCCTCGCTCTTCCTCTGCCTCTCTGCCTCACAGCGAAGAATAGGCGCTGTGCTTTGATTTCCCTTGACCCAATTTCTCTCCTTTAAACATACACTTACGCTTCCACAGCATATTCTGATGCTTAACATGAGGCTTAACAACCTCTGGCAAAACACCACACACACACAGAGGCGTGCAACACAGCAGCCACACACAGCCAAACACACAAACTGCGCTCGCATTGTCACATCACATGCTCATTTAAAATCTATTTATGCGTGTTCGAGAGCACATAGATGTATGACACACACAGAGAAGAGAGAGCGCCTTTGAATTGGAAACTTGGTACTCACTTGATCTTAGGATATTTTCTTTGCTGCTGCATCGTGACTGCACCTAAAGATGGAGAGGGCGATTGGGAGAGAAAGACGAAGGGCAAGAGGAAAGAGAGAGCAGAGGTAGTGGTAATTTGAGATAAACCGGGCTGCTCTTTTGACATGCTTGAGATGAAGAAGCTGTTTATACAACAGTCAGAAGCATTGGCAAGAGCCGTGTCACACTACACTGTGCACTTTGTCCTGCTGTCGGGAGATGGCTGCATCTCCTGCATTTCCATTATCGTCACTTACTGTACACTACATCGTCATATTACAGGTGATATTCACACTGATAAATGCACTGACATGTCACATCACTATTAGACTGAAGCACTAAGAAAGGAATATACGGACAAAGGCAACAACATACAGAGTGACAATATTGTATCACAAGGTCATAACAGATGTTTTAACTGTGCTACGGTGTGACATCAAATGTAGTGGAAATGTAGTGTCGAGTATAGATAGTGGCTGTTCAGATGTGGTGCAGGACGGTTTCTCTGGAGATTGCTGATGCTGCGTGATAGCTGCACTAGCGCTCTGCTACCTGTTATCTATATTGCAAGGTGGGGAGGAGAGCAGGGTGGGTTAAAAGTGGGCTGAGCTTCCCAAAAAACTATCTTAAGACTACAACTAACTGTTGTCAGTGGAGAGTGAATGGAAAACGAACTAATTTAAAAGTGGTATACCTTGTATATCTTTCCTTATTGATTGAAACAGCACTATATCTGATATTAGAGCTTCTCAAAGTAAAGGCTACACTTCCCATTAACCCTGTTTCTTCCAGTTAAAAAGAGGACATCGACACTCGCCAAAGCTAAGCATGATGGATGAAAACTTTGGTGTTCTTCAACCTGGACCCTATTTTCCTATGTTTTTGTGTCTCAATGGAAACTGCAATTTTTGAAACTGGTTCAGTATTGAGAGAGAACACTACAGTTGACAGCCATGAAAAAGGCTGCAATGTAAGCACTTGGGGCATGTGCGCAACGTCAATTTACGTCCACTTTTAATGCTTGTTTTTGCCACTGACAGGCTCAGATTATTCTTCTTGGTGTTAACAACATTATGGAAAGGATCCCTACTGAGATTGACCTTTTTGTTAAAGAGTAAGATCCTTTTTGTTTAACCAGAAACAGCCCCGAAATTGCTACCACCAAATCCACCAGACCCCATTTAAATAAAGAGCAATTTTATCATCGTGGAAAACACGTCATTTAAAGTGGACAGAAATAATAAAACTCACAAAAGCCATCTTGTTTCGTCTTTCCACTGTTCCAACAATCACCATCTCTGGTTTGTTTGAAATAAACCCTTAATTCACCCAGTTAGATGTGGAATACATGCTACAATTACTGTTTAGTAAAAATCCATCCCTCCACTCTGGGCCTATCAGTGGCAAAAACAAGCACTTCTAGTTTACTGACGGTGCCAAATGCCCCGACTGGGTGCAGCACATTGACAGAAAAACATGGGAAAATTAGGTTCAGGGAGGACAGAGAAAGGAGAAGTTATGCTTTAGGCCATAGTCAAGCATCTGCCATAAATATGTCCCAATTGACCCTCTGCTAAGCCTTGCCCCTTTGCAATGGTCCGTCAAGCTGTCAGATTTAGCAAGGTGCCAACACTAACTGCACTCCCTGAAGACATATTATCAAGTATTTGGAAGAACAAAAAAGTCATTTAAGAGAGAAGCAGACAGAGGGGTCTACAGTCTGTGTTTGAAGGATATATCCAGGATGTCAAACTGAC
>NC_065517.1:20419618-20448763 GCF_006386435.1 Epinephelus moara
TTGGTTTTGGAACAGGGAAGAAACGTATATCTTTTTCCAGCCTCTCCAGGTAACGAGTATCATGAATACATGACGTGCCCCAGGCACAACATTTAGCTCCAAATCCACAAAACCAGCCTGAAAATGAAGGAAATCTGAAACGATTGCATTAGAGTCAATGGAGCTACACTATGATTGGCCAGTGTTCATTCAAGGGGTGGGACTTAGCGAAGGGTCAATTCCATACAACATACTAATAGTGTAATATACAGAAATCATTGTAGTTTACTGTTTTGCACAAACAGGAAGTGATGCAATAAGTGCAGTAAGGAAATCAAACTGTGATGTTAGAACGTCACCTCCAATTAAACCTAAGAAAGATAAAGCTAATTGTTTTCCTAAGTATTTTTTTTACTTGACAAAGCCATCTCAACTCAAGGTCCATCAACTAGCTTTTTCCTGAGCTTTCAGGCCTCATCATACAGTCTTCATCAGAGGACGGAGATTGCCCAGTTGTCGTGCAGTGGGATGAATTAACATGTAAGCTCAGTAGCTGTTATCAGTTCAACCACAGCTCTTTCTTCAAGCTAGTAAGTGGACTTTAAGTTGGAATAACCAAGCTCATATTTCCGAAGCTGGTGTTCCTGGGGGCTTGGCACCACCATCCATAATTCCTATTTTTTTACTTCTTCCTTTGTGTAGTGCATCATGGGACAATATCATTAATCAACGTACAGCTATAATCAAGCAGATTAAGGAATACTGACTTGAGTTCACCTAATGTTTTCAGTGTGAACATCCAACAGCTCCTACTCAAACCTGCTTAAAATGAGTCTGCAGTGTGGAATTGGGACACGGCCAAGATCATCATCCTGTTTAATACTGTCAAACAGATCTGATCAGATTTCCTGGAAACAAGTTTCTTGAAGAAATCTAATCACTTTGCACATAATTTCAAGTACAATGCAGATGATGAAGGTTACACTACAGGTGGAAACTGCCAAGTAGACGTTACATATGGACGTACCAGTTGTCCTTTTTTTGATCTCACTGCTGCTGTTAGAAGTTGCTAACCTCCTGGTGATCGGGCTGTTTCTTAATGGTATTTATAGCAAAGTAACATAGCTCTGATACATCGATGTTACAGCTGCTACACAGCACTTTTAGGAGGAGATGCTGTGCTACTGTATGAGCGTGCTTTTGGGAAGCTCAGCCTCAGGGAACGACTAAATAAGGGAAGGAGAATCACAAGTTGCAAGTTATCAAGCAACAAGATTGGCACTGAATCAAAGTATTGCTTTAGACAACTACACCAGTGTAGCTCTGGGTGCAGTGGACGTATAAATCTAGCCAAAATCAATTCTGGTGCCAAATGTTACAGTCTGTGGAAAGTCAGGGCAGATATTTAAACTTTAAAGATTGTATTTTGGCAGTTCTTAGCTCTCCATTTGTCCTCCTGTCTATCTGCCTTTATTTAGATGTGTTGACTGGCATAACTTAATGTTCTGTCTGCTCTAACATCTTTCACACACTCCTGTCTATCTCAATAACCTCTGTGACCTGGCCTTATCACATAAGTAGGGTGTGGGCAGTGTGTGGTGTATGGAGAACCAAAACACCCATGGTGAAGGTGAAGGTCTCTCTCTACCCCACCCACCCAGCAACCCACCCCTTTCTCCCTCTTCCCCTCCCTCACCGCCATCATAAACTGAGGCTAATACTGTGACACCACTGGGCACCAAACAGCCGAGGTGAGAGGGTGAGAGATGGGAGGTGGGGCAAAGGTGGGTGGGATGGTGGAGAAAGAGGAGGAGGAGGAGGGATGGAAAGACTGAGAGATAGAAAAAAATACAGGTAGGTAGACAGAGAGAGACAGAAGGGTGGAAGGGATGACGATCAGCATGACGTGGTCCCACAGCCCGGAAAAAGAAAAGAAAAACAAAGAAAAACAGGAAGCACGGACTAGACAGACTTCACTAAACTACAGAGCCGAGACACAGCAGAAAGGAGGGAAAACAGGAAGAACAAAACAAAAACAATAAAGACCACTTGAGCGGCCTGATGGCATCTACTTAACAGACATCCAGCACACCAGACAGAGCTACTGAAAGCAGAGCATGTTAACCGGAAAAAGACAGAAACAGAGACGGACAGACAGATGGAGAGAAGAGGAAGAGAGACCGACAGAGAGAGTGAACGACGAGAGACAGAGAAAGTGAGCGTGGGAGACGGAGGGAGGAAGACTCCTAACAGACCGGACAGAGAAATAGTGAGACAGAGTGACGAGAGTGAACGATAGAGAAAAGAAAGAGACCAGTGGGGACAGACAGATAGAGAGACATACAGAGAAAGAGAGTGAGCGAGAGCTGGAGAGATAGCTAGGCAAGCCAGGAGGGAGGGGCGGAGAGGAGGGGACACAGAGCGGGGCGTTTGTTTAGCGCGCTCCTTGGGAGGAGGGTGAGGGAAAGGTAAGGAGGGGGGGAGGGAGGGGTAAAAGGGGGGAGGGGTGGGGGCGGGATAGTTACTCGAGAGCTGAAGGTCCTCCTGCGATCATCTTTAAGCCCCTCCAACCTACACTGGAGCTAGTGGAGATAAAGCATCGAATCACAGGCATCAGTGCATCTGTCCCGGCAACCACAACACTACAGACAGGCAGACAAGACAGTCAGACAGACAGACAGACAGACGGACGGACAGACGGACGAAGGGACAAACAGACAGACAGGCATCCACTACGACAAGCAACCCTAGCAGGAGAAGGGAGCAGCAAGGAGAGAACTGAGAGAGAGAGAGAAAGAGGAAAAGATAGACAGCGGGCTATCAGGTGGCATAACGCAACCTGTGGCAGCCATATTGGAGGCCCTGCGAGCTCCTCTTAGGAAACACTGAAGACGAACAGCTGACAACATTTTAAACTACACAACTTGACTTTCTTAAATAATCACTCTGAAACAAACAGTAACTTGCTGGGGACTTCTTACTATTGGTTGATGTAGATGTTTCTAAAAAACTACAGTGCCCACATGTTTTAGAAAAACCACTTCACCTTTCATGAAGTATACCTTCTATATTTATGACCTGGTTTTCAAAATGTATGTAGGAACCAACAGACAACAGAATTCATCAAGTCCTCTAACTTTTAGCTGACTTTAACTATTTTCTTTCTTACAAACTACACCCGCCAAACGTTTCACTGGGCAGATGGAAGCATGCATCACTTGCTGCGTCACCATGCTAGCACCACTGAGCTAGCTAACATTAAAGCTCAGCTGAGGAGGACGCCATTAGGGACCGTACACGTCTTTTACTGCATGGAAAATGCGAGGTCAGGCCCTGGGTGCTGCCCTTGTGCCTTTTCTGTGCCAGCTTTCAACAGCACTGTGGCAAGTTGCATCGGAGGTTGCTAAGCAACCTTAACCAGCACCATATCATAGCTTATTTACCTGAAATCCTGAGTGCAGAGCTGATCTTTTTCCAGACCTATTGCTCAGGGGGCAGATGTAAAGCTCTGGCAGCCCTGCACTAAAATGATCAACTTCTCCTCCATATTTATCACAGACTGATATTTACTGAAGACAGGAAAGATATCTGTTGGCTGTGATTGGTTGTTCCTCATCACATGACATGAGGCCCATGCTGAACTCCCCCTGAAAAATGGGCACTCGGGGAATGTGTGCTTGCCGCCCGTCTACATTGAAAACAATAAATTTGAAGGTACAAAATGCAGCACATGTACGGCCACTTAATGTTTGCATCTCTCACTGTCACCAGCAGAAGCCTCTCATCCATGAGTAGATGCACACCTCTTTCTACATGGAGATTAGAGCTTTGATTCTTTGCTCATGCCCAATTGGGCCCGAACTGACAGGTGTGGGCGGGGTTGCGGTGTAATTTCTCAATAATATCCCGGGCTTGAAAATGCTGACGCACTGAGTGGCGAAGGCTGTTTTGCTGAACCTGTCACGTTCAAGATGCAGAGCCGACGACAGGCTATGGAAATAACAGGAGGAAGGGAAAAAGGAATAGTGGAGTGAGAAAATAGGTTAGCCCTTAGCTTGTAAGTAATGTTTAATATTAAACATTATTTACAAGCTTCAAGAGTAGAAATTCAGGTATTAATTGGGGTCTGGCCCAAAACTGCTGTCGTGATTCAGGCTTGGACAGAAACTGTGCAGGTAAATGTAGGGTTGGGCCTGATGAGAGCTCTAGCGGTATTACGGCTGGCGGGTGTAGTTTGGTAGAAAGAAGAAAATAATTCCTGTATGAAACTGCTCACAACAAGGTCTGTGGATTATCTTGAGTAGCCAGGTCATGATTCCTGGAAAGAGACACTGCTGTTGAATTTTTAGAAGTGGCAGACATCTCTACAGCCTGTATCTTTCCAGAAATCATGACCCTGTTACCCAAGATAATTCACAGAATTTGCTATGAGCAGTTCATGTAGGAACTATTCTCTATCTACCAAAGTACACCCCCCAACTGTATCGATAAATCTTGCATCTAATGCTAGCTCACCTAGCGCCAAGGAGCTGGCTAATATTACAGCTCAGCTGAGGAGGACGCCATTGTCGCAATTGTGAGCCTCTTGTCCATGAGCAGATGCACACTTCCTTCCTGGGTGCAGTTCATTAGAAAGAAAATGTTCCTACAAACTGCTCATCGTGCCATCTAGTTCCATTATATTGGAGATATCTCCAACACTCTTGCACCAAAACAAACTAGACTGATACACAGAACCACAGTTAAGAGGAAAAATATGGATTTTTGATTTTGGGGTGAACTGTCCCTTTAAACTGGCAGTGCATGGGTTGTCAGGTGGATGAACTCACCAGCATGTTTTGATTTAAGCACTTGCTAATACATTCAGAGGAAGCAATGTAGCATATAGTAGTTAGAGAATAAGAGTCTGTCTGCTTTCAGAAAAAATAGGTTTGTTGAAGTTTACTGAGCTGTCCCTTCTTAAGCTACAACTCTGGATGAGAACTACAGACATGACAGTTTACTGTGCCAAATCTACCATTTCAGACACCTCACAACATTGGTAAAACCAACCTACATGAGCCACACTTGCAGCAGGTATATGTGTGCTATGAAATCTGCTGTTTCTGACATTATATTGTACACAGCCTATTTTCCAGTGGACCTCCATGATGGCACCAGCTGCGGTTGCTAGGAGATTTGTGCCACAACTGCACAGCCCTCGTATAGAGAGAGGGAGAGGAGGTATGATGGAGAAAAAAAAAAGAGACAGAAAAAAAAAAGACAAAGGTGGGGATTAAGGGAGCTAAATACAGCTACAGCAAGACACAGATCAAACTTGCAGACATTGAAAAGCAGATATGAAAACTAACGATCGACAGCTAGGACATTTTCGTACAAGGTGTGCCTTGCTAAAAAAGAACTGCAAAAGACATCTATAATAATAGTTTAAAAAATAAACACGATTAACGCAGAACAGTTACATCAGAGCCTCACTCCCTAGCTCGTCTTTAAACACACAGACAAACCACAAGAATCACAAGTTTCTACTTCCTGATCCAGTTCACATATGCCTCTACAGTCATGTATCATTAATCTGTCCTGCAGCTGAGTTCAATGCAGTAAATACACAGTCACCTATACCTAGGAAACAGCTAGAAACCTTGATGCAGTGTGGAGTGATGACACTAAGACTGACACTGGTGGAAAACAAGACCTCAGTATGGCGAAAATCAAAAGCTAAGTAGAAGAGATCATACCATCAGAGAGCCATGGGGGGAGACAGTTTGCACATGGATGGAGATGAACACAGTGGAGAAGCTACAGGAGGGTGTGTGTGTGTGTGTTCGGAGGTGAGGAGAGGATGTGGAGAATGAGTGCAGAAGCAGAATGGGGTGTCGTAGGAGGAGGAGGGGGGGAGGCAAAGAAGCAGACTGTCAAACACTCTCACACTCTTTTCTAATCTACCCCTCCGCTGCAATCCCCCCGTTACTGGTGAGAGACTGGCCGAGTGAGAGAAGAGAATGAGCTTGAATGAGGGATGCAGATGTGAACACACACACATCATCCACACCAGCACAAAGACAACAGGAAACTCCGTCAGGAAGCAAAAATATGTGAAATAAAGTCGTTGTTGGCGTATCTGTGTGAGCGTGTGTGAGGATTCGGGCTTGACACCCTCACTTGTCTTAATTGCAGTATTCTGGGAAAGCACACACACAAATCAAAAAACCATGGCTTCCATGCCAGAAACACTAATCACTCTACACGCCAGCCCCGTCGTCGCCACGGAAACAGCTTGACGATGGGTTGTCATGGAGATCTGCCAGGAAGATCAATGGGCAAGGGAGCTGGGTGGCGGCAGCGGTGATGTCTACGGACACAGAATAGGGAGTGCGGCCAGGTCAGCGAGACACGTGGCTCCGGGGGGCTGCGATTGGCTCGAGGGGGGAGGAAATCGATGGGGCCAATAACCAGCTGGCTGGAGAGACGCTCCAGGAAATGATGGGATGCAACCGCTGCAGTGCTGAGCTCAGCACAAAACAAAGGAGCTGTCAGACGAATTATGCAAAAAGGGGGAGATTTATCCGTCCGCCGTGAGGAGGAGAGGGTTGTGACAGGGCAAGGGAGGCTCGTTTCAACCGGCTCCAACCGCCTCGCCCCACGGGACGGGGCAGGAGAGGGAGAGGGATGGAGCAGAGGACAAAACGCCGGAGTGATAGCGACAGAGTGGTAGAGGGCAGGACAAAATGCTACTGTGGCAATCCAGAGCCAAGTCATCCTCCCTGGGGAGCAGAGGCAAGAGCCTGAGGGGGGAAACGACAGCAGGGAAGAGAAGGAGTGACACAGCGGTGAGGAAGTGTATCTCAGCGAAGGCCTCCTCGCTCTCCACTGACTGCAGAGCACTCTTCTCCTGTGCTTCCCAATTGCTGCTCCCCATTGATCATCTGTTAATCCAGACACACACACACAGTCGCGCTCACATTCAGACACACACACACACAGACACACTCACGCACTCTGCAAGAACAAAACACCACAACATCACCAGCCACTGATAACACAAACCACATCAAATGACCAGATGGGTGATGACTGAGAGAGAATGAGTGCTGGTGGAGATCCTGAGAGAGAGAGGCAATGGGGAGGAATGTTGCTGACCACTAACTGTGGTGATACACAGGGCAACTCCTCCGCAGCTCAAGTGCTGCTGTATTTCTTTGACTTTTAATCACGTATTACATCTATATTACCACGTGTATCATCACACTAACTCCAAAACCTATCTTTGAATGTCCTACGCGCTACACACCTCCCCTCGTATAAATCTGTTACATGGGGAAGTGTAAAATGTGCGTGTGTGTTTGCTAAATCAAAGACTAAGACCCCATTAACACCTGGTATTAGCATGCGATCTGTGTCTGGATTCATTATCTAGATAAAGATATCGGCTCACCGGCCTTTGCATTTAGACCTGGTATCAATAAGCATTCTCATTATCTCAATTTGGCCCTCATTATCGTCGGATCTCAATATGGGAATTAGGAAGGACTTTTTAACAACCACAGCATGTTTCAGGTCAGTGAGAGGGATGCTGCTGCTGATGTGTTTTTCCTTTGTAGTGGTTGTCTATAGTTTCACACAGCAGGAAGAGGACAGGTTACTTTAAAGGTTTTAAAAGCTTTTCATTGGCTTCCTGTGTATTTAAGAATTCATTTTAAAATTTTGCTTCAAGTTTTTGAATCTCTTAATGGACTGGCTCCTGACTATTTATCTGGTTGGTCTAATACATTCCATCCAGATCCCTACGAAAGGGCCCCCGGAGTAAAACTAACCAGTACGGCGATGCTGCGTTCTGTGTCGTTGGCCCTTTAACCTTTTAAGACTTGCATTTTTGTAGCTTTTATTTCATTAATTATTAGGAGTTTAACACTTAAAAATGTATCCAGACTATATTGCCAGGTGTAGCTGTGCAGGCTGTTCTCACAAACTGTCCCTTCTTTTTTCCTATGAAGGGTAATGCACCGAAATTCGTACATATCCCACGTGTTTCGAAAGGCTACGATCACATGACCAATGCGCTGACGAGCATAAACAAAGAAGCAGTCCCGAGCAGTCTTGTAAGGTGGCAGGTCTAGTTGGTGGATGGTTCACAAAAACCTGGACTTCCCCCTGTAGTCGGATGTTCGGAACTGTGTGAACTTTGAAGCATTTTCATGGCACATCTTCGCCATGTTTCTTTTCCTTAGCCTAACCACAATAACTTTACTGCTTAAACTTAATCTCTGTAACTTTATGTTAATTACGTTGTTGTACGAACCATTCTTTGAGAACGTGTTGGGGTGTGTTTTGACACGAGTACTGGCAACAAACATAAGCCTATCTCGTACTGTGCCAGTGCTGGAGAAAGGTCAGCCTGAACCCATCATATTTCCTTTTATTTTTTAGTTTATATATCTTGAGTCTTCCAACAGAAATTCCCACACACTGCTCTTGCTCAGCTTCATAATTTACTAGTAACACTAACGTATCGGTCTACCTGGACCTTCGTCAAGAGTGTTCATGGGTGTTCAGGTTCACGGTTGAACACTCTCGACGAAGGTCCAGGAGTGCGGCACTGTGCGT
This sequence comes from Epinephelus moara, assembly GCF_006386435.1. Lineage (NCBI taxonomy): Eukaryota > Metazoa > Chordata > Actinopteri > Perciformes > Serranidae > Epinephelus > Epinephelus moara. The sequence goes on from NC_065517.1 coordinate 20,428,202, forward strand.
GATTTTATGTTCAAAGACTCAAGTGAGATTTTCAAACGCACCTGCATCCATTGGATGTAAGAATACCTTTCTTCAAACTAATTGTTTATATGTCTTGAGACCAATCACAATCGTCTTGGTTAAGCTAAAGAAGCGGCAACGGTGCCGTCATAAAATAGTGTCAGGAAGGAACTTGTTTTGCTAGAGAGACAGGTGCTGTATTAAAATAGCTAGGTCACCACAAAAGGAAACACCACATGAGACATATAAAGACATTTTAGCGTGTAGGTTTCAAGTTCGGAGGTTGTTGTTGAAGCGATGGGGATTTTGAAAACTGTAACACACAGAAAGCATGTTACTGTCTGAGATAAGCAGCTAATGACAGGCTTTATACCCACAGTCTACTGTACATCCTGTGAGCCAGGCTAACATATGGCAAACAACCCCAAAACCTTTTCCCTTTTTACAAGCTGAGCCCTGCCCACCTCAAACCAGTGAGAGGAGCATTGATAATACAGCACAGACAAAAATCTCTAGTGTTAAATATTCAAAGCGTCTTGTTTGTGTGTTCATGTATGACTTCAAGATATCCAGACACAGAGCACGAGGTAATACCACATGTAAATGGACTCTATTCTATCAATATCAACCTGCTTTGATCTTTCAAACTGTGATATCTTTCCTTTCCTGGATTTTTGTTTCTTGTATATCTCCCACTACAGCTAAACAGAAGCCACCACATACTGTGTATTTGTTGTCCTTCAAGTATCAACATAACCTTCCATAACGTGTTCCAGGGCTACATGCTATAGCAAAGGGGGTTGCCCAGTGCAGTCTGGTCTACAATGTTCAGTATGCCTCTCCCTGCCTGTGTACATGTGTGTTGTTGTGTGTCACTAGTGTGGTGAGGTGCTATGTGGGATGCCAGTGGCCTGCATGCCGGTAGATAAGAGGTTGGTAGAAGGTTAGCGGGTTTACCTGGTCCAAGGTAGAGTACCTTGACTTGAGCGTGATGACCTCATCCAGGTGAGCCCTGAATTCTCTCCGTGAGGCCTGGGGGAAGCCACAGGATAGTCACTCACCTTCGTGCCACACACACTCTCACACAGGTGCAGGCAACAGGCATGCACACCCACTCTGATCAACACAACATGTCAGTTAGTTGTGCTTTTAAAACACAGTTGCTCACATTGTCTCCATATTTTGCACACATACACACACACACACAAGCACACATCCCAGGACTATGCCCGTACTAACCTTACACACACACTCTGCAATCGCATCAAAGGAAATTAAAAAATAAAAGGATGTGGCAAAAGACTAGAAGACACTAACAATCAACAACTAAACAAAACCAAAGATGGATGAGGAACAGAACCAGTTCAGTGGATTTGACAACAGTTTCAGTCGAGTGCTGCCATTGTGAACACATTCTCTGTCAGTGTGTGTGCAAGTGAGGAAGTGAACCCACGTGAGTGCTTGACCCCTGGCCATACCCAAGGCCTCTGTCTGACAAATGCTGGGAGGAGACACAGAGTACAGTAATGGCACTACAGTAATCTAGTTACAGTGGCCTGTTTGGTGTTTAACTTTAAATCGTGAACACAGTAATTAGATTAGAATGACTTCTGAGAAATAGGGGCAATATTTAGACTTTTTTTTTGCTGCTATGATTTAGATTTGCAATAATAAAGCTGATTTCAAAACATATGTGATGGCACATATACCAGACTGATCTAATAAAGAGGGTGGATCACAGGGAGTACCACCAGTGGGTCCAGGAGCTTTGCCTCCATGATGGCTGTTTCCAGGCATATTTTAGGATGACTAGGGGGCAGTTTGACAACCTGCTGTCTATCGTCGAGCTGTAAAGCTCCGGGTGTCCAATGATCGCTACCAACAGTTTCTTTGTTCGTGACCACCACAGAAGGCCCGCCTCTCAAATCATCTGATTGGACAATGGGAAAAAAGATGCTAAAAAAGGGATGACTTGGAGTGTTTTTCGGCTCTGAGCTGATTTTTTTTTTTAACTTGAGGAGTTCAGAAAGCTCCAGCAAACACACCAGGCGCCTGGAGCGCAGAAATATGTGGCTTTCGGCAATGCAAAAACTGCGAGCTTCATTCTAATTAAAATCAATTACAAAAAGCCGCTCCCAGCTGCTAAAACGCTTTCTGTGTGATCAGGACCTTAAGCACTCTTGGGGGCCCTCTGCTGGCCATTAGCGCCCTTAGCAGCCGCTTAGTTTGCTTACACATGGGGCCAGCTCTAGGTATACTATGCAGGATTAGGGAAAGGTAGCGACCTGGTGCCAGACTAAAAGGCAGGCATCCATGAGAGACAGCGCTGAATAAATGCAAACTAGAGTGAATCTGGTGTTGGCTAAAAAATGTCCTGCATAACTTAAAGTCCTGCATGGTATACCTTTAAACATATTAAGTTTATTTGGTACTTCTGTGATTTAATTATGAGCTACACACATAGCGATATCAATATATGTGTCAAAAGATGAAATCGGCTAAAAATATTGGCTCTAAAACAGATTATAAGTAATGCGACTGCAGTAATCTGATTACAGTGTGTCTATGAATACAGGGCAGTAATTGCATTACAGTTCTTTTTGAAAAAACAGATGATGTTTAGAATATTTTCTCTTCAGGAAAAGGTAAGTCAATTATCTCAAAACAAATTTGATACAAATAAGATTAAACTCCCACCACCTTTGAGATGGACACTATTTCTTAAGCCTGCTTCCAAACTGTGTTCCAGATTTCATTACTGTGCAATTACAGGTAATCAATGGTGTCCGATATCACATTGGACAAGTGTCAGCGCTGCTCCACGCCCTTGCACTGAGGCCACGTCTTTATCACTTACAGATCAGAGTCACTGGGGCCTGACCAGAGTAACAAGCACAGGAGAGTTGCAAAGGCTTACAGCACATTTACAGGGCCTCTTCTCTTTTACAAGATGCTGTGTGTGTGTGTGGTGTGTGTGTGTGTGTGTGAGACCCTTTTAGTGGAACTGAGGTGTATACACACACTTTATTTGTGCAGGCAATATCACTTTCATTCAAATACATAATTCAAGCATCTTTCAACTTCAATTCTGAGGTTGAAACGCAGTTGAGGAAAATGCCAAGTGATGGAGGTTCGTTTATTTTGTAGGGTGTGTGAGTGTGGAAACAAGGCGAGGGTTAGATACAGTACGTGTACCAGAGTGAGGGCAACAGGACATTTTTACTACAAGACAAAAATTAGAAGAAAACATAACAAGACCACATCCACACAAAAACAGTGAGGAGGAACAGAAAGGATTGTGGGGGAAAAAATCACAGAGAGACAGCAGGAGTGCAGCAGGCAGGACAGCACATACACACACTCACGCAAACACACACACCGCACACACAGGGGAAAGGATATGAAGTTTAAGGGGTGAAGCAATCATTCCAGGCAGGAAGTAAGAAGTGTGGTTGGAGAGGGAGGAAGTCGAAACCGATGCCATAATGACGGCCGTAACGATGCATTAGAACACATGCAGGAGTACCTCAGCAATGCTTAGGGTGGATGAACAGGAGGGGAGCCGCGCCTGGTGCCGCGAGAGAGAGGAGGGGAGAAGAGAAGAGGGTTAACAGAGCCAAAGCCGGGTCGAGCAGGGGGACAGAGGCACACAGAGACTGACGGGTGAAGCAGACAGCGCCCTCTGTCTTTCAGGAGGACATCTGCGTGACAGGTCTCTGTGTGACTGTCTCGGATGGGCCAAGGCAGCCAAGGGCATGACGGACAGGACAGGACAGGACAGGACAGGACAGGACAGAGGACAGGTCAGGACAGCAGGTAGGAGTTGCATAGGGATTCACGCCCCCGTCAGAACAATAGGAGAACAGGTTTCACAGGAAACATCACACATTTTCAACACTGTGTCAATTGTTCATCTCTTCAAACGCAGCTTAAATTTACGTGTCTGTTTATATTCACAAGACCTGATAGCTACACAGATTCCACATGTCCTCTGTTTATACCTGAACATCAAAGCTTTCACTGTGCTGAGAAGACAGTTATAGAAAAAAAGCCTGATGGGAGGAGTATCTTCCTGCTGAGTCCTTTCACAGAGAGCTGCAACGCCAACATGCTATCCCATTCATCTCTTGTCGTCTTAATCCAGGATGTAAGTGCTCCTTGTAAGCTCAAACACCTGAGTCTGGAAGATGTGCCATGTGGGGGACTGCCCATTGTTCAGACAGCCCATAATTCCAAAACCCCTATAGTCCAAAAAATGTTACATTGGACCGAATGCCCATTTGTACGACAGCCTGTTACTCCGAAAACAAACACCCATTGTTCCGAACATCTGTTTCTCAGAGGGCGCAATCCCAAACAGAAGCACATTAGGTTATGGTAAGGGTATCAAGGTTAGACAGTAAAAGCAACATATCCTCATACAACAGTTAGTATGATAGTGAAAGAATAAGCGCCCTACGAATGGCATTACGTACTACGTAAGGTAAAGTTACATAGGTTAGGTTTACGGCCTATTTCCACCAGATGCGTGTTGGTTGCATCTCCGCTCCGGCACGGCAGCGGAGCCGATAGGATTCAATTCTAGTCAGTGTGTGTGTTTCCACCGGCTGCGGCTGTGTTGCGTTCTGGCTCCATCACAGCTCCGGCATTCCGGAGCCCTCCGCAACAGATACACAGGACTTCTATTTTTGCCGGACACCGGAGCACAACGCAGCAATTCAGCCCAGAGCAGATCGTGTGGGGCAGGAAGTCGTGCACAGAAACAAAATAAAACATCCGGTTAATTTTCAAAATAAAATACACAGTGTTCACGGCAGATCATATTTCCCTGCACTACACCTTGAAAACTACATAACGGGCAGAGACAGGCCTGAAGTCAACAGGTCAGAGGTTTTCAGACGTCATTTCACCCCGTTGACACCATGGACGAGGAGATATTAATCATGGCAGTGCACCGAGATGTCTTCCGGCAGAGCTGCACCGCTCCGCACAGCAAACGCAGCTGGTGGGTATTGACGGACGGCGGAGCACGCAGCGGATAACCAGCGCTGCCGTTCCGCAACGGACACGCATCCAGTGGAAATCCAGCGTTAGGAAAGGAAACATGGTGACGAGGTACCTTGACATAACTCAAACATCACTTGGTTTTAATGGGTTCCAAACACCAGTCTCCTGGAGGAAAGTCCTGTGTTTGTTTGACCCATCACCCCTAACCTGCCTCATTATTGGACTTTGCGTTAGTTCAACCAGGACATGGAAGTCATACGCCCCAAATGTAACCAGCTGACAACTAGCTGATTGGATCATTGCTTCTCATCAGTTACCCACCAATCACAGCCCATTCTCACAACAAGGCGGTCCATTTAAATATGGCTTTGTACTCACTGATACCTGCTACACTAATGCTGCCACACACCACTGCTGGTTAAAAAGGTATTATGTCTTGCTTTGGGCCCACTCCTTGTACACCCTGGGGGGTTTTCTGCATTGCGCTCCCTGTATTGGTTTAACATGCTGCTTGTCTGATCCACGGAGCATCTTAAGAGTGGAGCAATCAGCGCCAAGTATAACTGCATTTCCATTTGTTGCAATAAATGGTTAAATCTATGACGAGAGTGTTACTGACTGAACCCTCTCTACCCCCATCAGGGCACTGATCTTGTGCCTTTCTCATTATGTGGGTTATACTGGCTCATGGTTACGAAGGCTACAACACTGTTGAGTATTACTTTTCATAGATATATGTACGGACAGTGCATGAGAACAGCCTGGTCAGAGGCAAAATAGTGTGGGACATGCCTTTGCCATAGTAGGAAGATTCGATGATGTCACTCTGCATTATGATTTGCTTCTGTTTGGGGGAGTGGGTACATTATTTTTGGAGAAACGGGCCTCTGGAGCAATGGGTGTTTGTTTTTTGGATTACACACTGTCTTTAAAAATGGACTTTTATTCCTATTGAGTATTGAGGCTTTAGAATTATGCGCTGTCAGAGCAATGACATGGCATCACTGTATGTACCATATATAACATGCTCTCTTGGTTTGCATACAGTATGACAGTAAAATGTTTGCTTCAAGTCCACATTCAATGTATTAACTATGTATTTATTTCTGTTTTCTTCTGATGTGGCAACACATGACATGCCTTAAAAGTGCACTACTCAAATCAACTGCAATATCACAGAAAACCCATAGTTTACATAAGTATAGTGACCACAAATCCAGATCAACTATAATCAAGAAAGGATGCAACCCTCACCACAACACAGTGCTGTAGGTAAGCCCTGCAATCAATGTAGGTTTCAATCACTGATACAAAATGTCTCCAACACAATATTCGTCCTCCCCCATCATGTCGCGCACAGTGAGCTATCTGACATGACATGTAAACCAGAACTCACACGGGAAATAAAACGAACCAGGAAAATGCAATGCAATTTATTTCTAGCACCCAAAAGCATCACCTATTACTGCTCCACTGGGGTCAGCCATGATTGGAGCATTTCATTCATGCTGCCGTAAGGCCTTTCTAATAGCAATGCCTCCACCAAAAGGCACATAAGGACTTTTATTAACTACACTAATGAGGTTGGAAAGAGGTTATGTTTCTACCTCTTTCTCAGAAACTTGCCCGTACATTTCCCGTTATGCTGCTCCTGTCCCTTTACTGGTGGGAGAGTCATTCACTACGTCCAAAACAGCGGCTGTACAGAATTTCATTCATATGGTATTTTGTCAAAATATCAAAAACAACAACAAAACACAAACATGGCCATCTGCGTTGGCAGAGGTTTTTGCTGGTCCGAGAGCCTTCCAGCACGGAAACAACATATCACTGGGAAATCCATTTAACAATATCACATCTATTCCCAGCAAACTAATGACCAGCATTAAAGCCAAACTCACTATGAATTATTACTACAGTCGTCAGATGATTCTCGACCTTTCCTCGTAAAAAAAGTCACATTTTCGGCTATATAATAAATTGCCTTTATAAAGTGGTGTTGTCAAGGAGATGATCACCTCATCCCTCCTAATTGAAATGCTGTAGATTCACAGTAGCTGCCCTCGTCAAACCTACAGCTCAGAAAATGAACACTGGCAGGAAACCACAGGAGGTTACAAATTGAAACTGGGGAGTGAACTACACAAGGATCTCCTAAATACTGAAGCAGCAAGGTAGCACTCTGTTAAGGAAAGCTCAGTTCACCAATATCGGATGAACGTACCTGTCCTCTTCAGTCCCACCACACATTTACAAGATATTTATGTTTATAGTTGTCATACATTACATGATATTCGGATACTGACAATCTCCAAAATCTAAATTGAAATTTTCTGAAACCTCCCACTACCATTTTTTAAATTTTACTGGTGTCTACTATGCTGTCTTTTTGATATTACCACAAGGTTGGAGTGCCAAAGTAGGAACGGCATTTAAACCTGTGCTATGTTTCGCAATAAAAACTTTTAAAGGTCCAGTATGTAGGCTTTACTGGGATATATTGGCAGACATGGAATATATCATCCATAACTATGTTTTCATTAGTTTATAATCACCTGAAAATAACAATCGTTGTGTTTTTGTTACCTTAGAATGAGTTCTTCATATTTACATATGGAGCGGGTCCTCTTCCACGGAGTCCGCCATGTTTTTTCTACAGTCGCCCAGAATGGACAAACCAAACACTGACTCTATATAGGACCACTTGCATTTTCGCGTCGGCCACCGTGGTTCTCCTTCACTCTTGGCACAAAGGGAAAGTTTCAGTTGATTGCATTCTGCAACCTCACCACTAGATGGCACTAGATCCTACATGCTAGACCTTTAATGCAAAATCTGAAAGTAAAATAAGACAGTTATTCTACCGCAATCTAACTAGTCTTAGAATCTATCTGCTGCTGTCCGATAGCAATAAAGCCTCCAGGGGTGAGGGCCATTGTTCTGGGTTGATCTGATGTAGCAAGCAGACATCTGAGCTAAGACTTTCTCTCTGTGTGACAGTCATTACAGCTAATCTTAATAAACAGACATCTGTATATGATTGCAGATAAATCAAAAAGATGAATGTAAAGCTAAAATATCATAAGATGATAGCTGATGGGTTCTGAAATTGCATTTTGACCAATGAGTTCCGCCTCTCCACATGGACTGTTTACTTGCCGTTCAAACGTGATTGGTCAACACTATTGGACTACAACGGGCCACAAATGGGAACTACAACACTTTCAATACCAAGATCTTGTGCCAGTGCCTACAGTCCATACCTATGTAAATTCCGTTAATAGAGATTACTATCTGACCAAATGAAAAACAAACTTCCACCCACAAAATGGAGCACCATGTTTGTTCCAGGCCATCGTTAACTACTGAGCCTGGTCAGTAGGAACGATCCAAGACACTGAAACAACAACTAAACGATTGTGAAACGAATCACGTTTCACACGAGACCGTTGGAAAAAGAATGTGATCAGTTCTGGATTACACCTGACCCCACTCTGTACCTCTACACTAAAGCTATTAAAGGTGTCCTGTGGACTTTTCTTGTAAACAAACTTTCTGTTTACATTCAATGTTTCTCACTAAAATGCATCGTGTGTACTTCAGGTGCTTTGCTGCTTAAATGTGGAACGAATTGCTGGAAGAGCTCAGGCTTGAGCCAATGCTGACCACTTTCACATCCAAGCTAAAGATCTACCTGTTCATCATTGTTTTAAATCAATTTTCTTTCAATCAATTTTGTTTGTTTCTTCATGTATTTGGTTGTTTATTCTATTGTTTTTCTGTGTGTGCTTTTGCCTGTTGGCATTTATTATTTTCATTCTATGCACTTCTGATTGCTTGCTTTTACTGTTTTTATCATGTGCTTTTACCTGTGTAATCTGTAAAGCACTTTGGGCTGCCTTTGGGTATGAAATGTGCTATATAAATAAATTTGCCTTGCCTTGAGGTCTAACAAGTTTGTCTTTCCTCATAAAACACCTGCAAAGGTCTTCTTCACTGCCTTTTTCTGGTGCATTGCTGCATTTCTTGTTGCACTACCACCACGTATAGATCAGTGGAATTGTGTGAAACCGTTGGTGTGGATGTGTTTTACATTACTAGTGGTCAAAAACTCCATGGCGTACCATTAAGATGGATCCTAAATGCACCCCTGCCGGCTGCAGACAAGTACATCCATATGCAGACTAGGGTTGTACACCACTCAGAATGGTGTCAGTCAAATCAGATTTGGCTGTTCAATACCAATATTCGACTATTTCATTCTTTTTTTTCCATGTAGAGTTTAAACAGGGTTTAGCAGGACTTTCAATGTGACAGTTACGTAATTAGTAAACAAGCTATCTACACTCATGATAGCTTGGAAATGTGTTACAACATTTTTTGCCAATAACAGTTCAGTTCGGTATGCATTTTTTCTGTTTCCACTGTGAAAAGTTGTGGATGGTACCAATTGGGAATGGTATGGAACGGTTCCCATTTTTGGTCCCCCCTCTGTTGGGGTACCTAGCACACAGGTCTGGTACTACAAGGTGGAGCTGTGAACACTGCAGTCCGTTGATTGGTCAATAGCGCCGCTGAGTTGTGGCTGGTGTTGTAACCACTATACATACCATGGCAAGCCTTACATACACTGGTAAACTGTAACTATAAAATGAATGGATGTTTTGCTGCCTCTCACAGCAGCTGGAGTCTGAGAAAAAAAATAATTCACTTGGTCAATTGCCAGCAACGTTTAAGGTTAAGCGCTAACTTGTAATTCTACTCAATGCATGAGTTGATGATGTGAATCCATCAGCATGCCTTAAATTTCACTGTGACAACTTTGACCATTACTTTAGTTGTTTTTTTTGTCTCACTTGGATGACACAGACTTTTAGTAATGCATGGATCTTCGAATATTTAATAAAATATATATTAATTTCAACCAGGTTATGTGAAGTACATAATTTCTACCACTTACTTGAAGAAAAAAAGCATCGCCAAGCGTAGTTCCTGCGGGCTCCAGCAACACTAAACCCCTCAGCTTGCCTGAGAAGGACTAAATGCACAAACAGGCTATTTTTAAATATCCCATGGAGAGAGACTCTCACTGCAGCCTGTTTTATTTCGTTCTGAAAATGTCGGCGTGCAGCCTCATTCTGTGGACGATATACGAGGTGCAGACTTCCCTCTGTGTCACTGGTAATGAGGAAATACAGTGAGTGCTAGACGGAGCAGTGAGTGACAACAACCCCGCCCACATTTAAGAGTACTGTTTACAATGGAAACACTAGGGTCTAGGTACCATGTCTGAAGGGTTACTTTTGGTTCCAAAGGTACCACCATGTCTGAAGGGTTACTTTTGGTTCCAAAGGTACCACACCGAAAGTGTTTGGTGGAAACGGGGCTATACAAAAGCCTGAGACTGTATCAAATGAAGTTGGTGTGAACTGTAAATTCAACACTTCTACATAGAAGGCAGAAGATCACGCAGCCTGACGGGGCACAGCCTTTCCTCCCACGTGCAGCTGCCTCCATGTACGCAGCTGCCTGTACTGAGGAGTGGCACGAAAGCGAGGAGCGCTCACTATGCAGCTATATCTGGGGAACGAAACATTGTCAGAAGTACACAGCACATCGACAAAAAACAAAACGACTGATCGACTCAAAGGATCTGAGACTCATGATTCGGATCTTTGACATTCAGGAAGCAGCCCTGATGGAAAACTATAGGAGGCTTAAGCTGCTTGCACAGATACTATATATGTTGTTTTGCTAGAGTTCCCAAATCTGTACAGCGGAGGTGGTAAGTGCAAAGTCAGCATGACTCATAGTCAGAATGGCCACAACAATGAAAATAAGACCAACCATTATGAGGAACAGACCAGAATCTTCCTTAAACTGGCACTGGAACAACACTGTATTCTGTCTAGCTATGGTACCCAGTTATCTTACAATCTCGGACATACAAAAGAACAATGTAACACACTCACAGTCACGAATATCTCTTATTAGATTACACATTCCTCATATCTTAAGTGAATTACAGATTCAGTTTGATCAGCGTAAACATCTTCTGAATGATATCCCACACTCTCTGACTGTGCAGGATTCTGATGACTTGCTGTCTTTTGCTGTCAAATTAAACTTGTGTGCTGTCAGTGCTTTAAGCTGATTTGAAGTTTTGTGCTTACGTTTTCAAAACAGCAAGTTATTGAAAAAGAAAAAAAAACTTAGCAGCTCTCCGATGGCTCCCGTCTGAATAAATAAAGGTGAGAGAGAATCCACGCCGGGAAAGCAAAACATCCGGTAACCAAAGCCGACCGGGAGCATGTGCTGCGTGCTCGGTCGTCCGGCCCCGATCATTCATCACTGCCCTCCTATGGCCGTCTCCATGTCTACATGAATTAGAAATTAATGAGCTGTTGAGTGAGTTGCCAGCATCGCGGAGAGTGAGAGCTAACACAGCTGATTTGACAGGCCCGTGTTATGCTGTTCAACCACCCCCACCCCCCCCTCCTCCCGCTTCTCAACAGCCCACATGGTGGATGAGCACGCTCGGTACAGCTGGTCAGACAGTCTCATCCATTCCTCTTACTGCCTTTCATTTCCTGTCTGTCTTCTCCCCCTCCGCGCTGTCTGTCTGACTGTTTCGCTCTCTCTTTCTGTCTCGCTGTTCAAAGCTCTCTTGTACTCTTTCCATTCTCTCTCCATCACCCTCGAGGCAAACTCTCTGAGTCAGTGGGCGTGAGTAACTCAAGACAAATATAATATCGCATACAATGCATGCAAACTTCACACATCCTGATGCATGTTCATAAGGCATGCATGTTGAAATATGTCTGAACACTTTATGACACATACTGTACTTAATCTACAGTGTTTATCTTAAGACCAACAAATATAAAATCCCAAACAGTACACACACTTTATACACACATGAACAAGCACACTGGACTCAGCTGAAGTGTTTTTGACTCGATGCCTCAAGCAACTTGACCCAAATGGTCTATGGGTGCTATGAGCCAAATAAAGCAAGGGAGGGGGGCTGAGCGTGTGTACATTAATCAGAGACAAAAGAGCACTTTCCTCCAGGCTGTAGCTACTTTCATCTGGTCTCCGCAACAATATATCACACATATTATAATACATCCTGCGTCCTATACGACCCAGCCACCTCAGCCATCCCTCTGCACCTGACATTTAACAGGGCAGGATCATTCCTCACAACTTAATGAATATCAAACTGCCTTTTTCCATCCAGTCATTGAAAGCTGTTGTCTCTCTAACAGAGAGGATGGTACACACTTCAGCTTGACATGCATGTTTATATTTCCCCGCAGACCACGTAAAGATCGTACTAAGCAGATTTTAAAAAAGGGAAAAAGAGTAGTGCGCTGCAAAAATCTCTGTGTGAAGTCTTATTTTCTTAAATCAAGAGATAAAAATCTTGTCAGTGCAGTGAGATTATAAAATGCCAGTCAACTTGTTTCATGTATTTTCTAAAAATGTTTTTGAAGGAATACTTTTGGAAATCTGCCTTTTTGATTTCTTGCTGAGTGTAAGTTTAGACTCTCTGACTGATGCCATTGTTGTGTCTTTATTCTAAATATGACGCTACTGCCAGCAGCCAGTTAGCTTAGCTTAGCACAAAGACTGGAAAACAGAGGAAACAGCTAGCCTGGCTCTGTCAAAGGTGACAAAATCTATTGCTCACTAACAAACACAATTAGAGCTACAACTGTTATTTTCCTTATCAGTTTACCTGGTGATTATTATTGTTTGGTCTATAAAATATCAAAAAATAGTAAAAAATGTTCACCCTAGTTTCTCAAAGTCTAAGGTGACGTCTTTAAAAGTCATGTTTTGTCAGTCCAAAACCCAAAGATACTCATTTTAATATGATATAAAACAGAGAACTGCAGGAAGCCTCCATATTTGAGGTAATTTGCTGATAGCAGCATCGGCCATTTTTTTGCTTGAAAAATTATTTTAATGACTGATCAGTTATTAAATTGGTTGGCGATTATTTTTCTGTCGATGAACTAATTCAGGGGGTTTCGGCCATTTTCAGGCCAACGACCCCTGAGCTGAAAAAGAGATGGAGCAGGGACCCCCTACAAATATTGTAAAAAATTAATTTGCACTCTGAAAAATTTTTCAGACTTCTATCGCTTGCCTGTAGCTGCTCAGGCAGCAGCAGTTGTAGCATAGCTAGGTGTGTTAGCCTCGTCCTTTGCACTTTTGCTGATGGTTTCTCAAGTAGAAGGTATGTCAGCGTCTCTGGCTCAAAAACTTATACACTTGGAATAATAATAAAGCTAATTGACCAATATTTTTTAATAAAACATAAATATTAGCTAACTAGTTCACCTTTCCGTTATGTTTAAGTGCTGCACTGTGATTTAGCGTAAGCTAGCTAACATATTGCACAAGAATTCATGGCCAACAGTTAGCTTGTTATTACTGTTGTGTACTGTAAATTAACATAGATCAATTCATATGTGTTAATACATTGGATTCATGTTACTGTTTATTTTCAGACATATTTTAATTTTTGAAAAACAAAACAAAAAACCTGGACAACCTGTTGAAGACCCAGGGACTAATGGACCAAATCCTTGCAGCTCTAGACACATCTTTTGTTTTCAATTGTTATCACAAAAAAAAAACAAAAAAACTAAAATAAATAAATAAAAATGACACCTTGTGCTTTAACTGGAGGCTTATGTGTCAGACTATCTTGTTTCCTGAGTCTTGTTGTCCCTGTGAGGTTGCCATAAAACCAGCTCAGTCTCCAGAAAGTCGATGCTCCCAGCCAATACTTGTACAGACATTAAAAAATGAGTTACATCACATTAATTGGTGAGCTTCAGAGGTGCTTGTAGGTGTATTTTGTTACCTCTGGGCAGAGCGAAGCTGGCTGTCTCCCCTTGTTTTCAGTCTTCATGCTAAGCTAAGCTAATCAGCTGCTGGAAACAACACCATATTACAGACATGAGAGTGGTCTGAAATTTAAATATTCTCTTGGGAAGAAAGCAAAATAAATGTACATATTTTGCAAAGTGTTAAATTTCTCGTTTGAGAAAATGGCACAGGAATGACATGGAAAAGGATTTTTTTTAAACAGAAAATTAGTACATGCTTGTTCTCTTTTGGATTTCTGGCAAACTCAATCCAAACGTGTCACTTTGATTCTCAAATTTCACCCAGGAAAATTTTAAAACACTTAATTTCTGCATTTTAGTGAATTCTTATGCATCAATTTTTTGCCTTTTCTTCATCAATTCATGGTGGAAATGTCTTAAGTTTGATCAAAATAAAAGCCTTCTGCTACTTTTATGTTTTTATTATTCTAAATACTGAGAGAGACATGTCCCCTGTGTCCCTCCTCAAATCTACACCAATGACTTTAAATTTTGCTGGCCTGTGCTAACATCATCTATATCAATATTTTAGTGGTGTCTGTGTAAACCAGCGAGAATCAACAATTCAGTGGAGCAAACAGGAATAAAAAGCATTAACTAGCCCTGCATGGATCTATTCTCCACACACTGTGGGAACCTTTGTGTAACTTAGCATCGATAAAGCTGCGAATTTATCGCTGCACCTGACATTTAGCTATCGGTAGAGTCTCCACGGCCGCGTCAATATCCTGCTGCTTCTCCTTGTCAGCTGTTTAAAGCCATCATGGATTTTGAAGGTGCTGCTTCCACACTTCTTCATCCATTTTGCCCTCATTTCCATTTACAGTAGCGCTCCAGCTAAGCTGCTGTGTTGGTGACTGGAGGGAAGCACATGGCAACTCCAGGGAAAAGGGAAAACAGCATAGGCGCTGGGATCAAGGGGTTTCTGATTCCTCTCCTGCATGAATTTCACTGTGAGGTGCTGTGGGTAAAAGCAGCAGCTAAACGAGGAGAGGAGATGTGGATGGAGTTGCTTCTGTAAGCTGATTGCTTGACTTAAACACTGATGGAGTCCTGCGAGATTTCTACATTGTCTCGCTTGCTCTTCCTCCTCTCTTTGCCTTCACATGAGTGTGTAATGTTCTCCACCTTCTACCGCTGCAGGAACACCACGACCACAACATCAGGCACACAAGCCCCTTCATCCCTCCTCCTCATCCTCACCCTGCAGCCCTACAGCTAGTTTAAACTAGTCAACAGTCCCGTCGCCACATTACTCACCCTTCTACACCCCTCAACTCATTCACGGCCTGACGGTGTACCTCATTCAGGCATCATCATCATCATCATCATCATCCTCAACAGCAGCACACATGCACATATTTAAATGCACTTGTATTCACAAACACACACTGTACACGCAAATGCATCCATCCCCCATTTCCACTCAGCTAATAATACAAAATCCTTCACTTATTAAACAGGCGCACACATTACTTCTGCGCACACACACACACTCACACAAACACACACTCAAAACCTGTAAACATTCTCTCAGATATGCAGGAGGAAAGACATTACTTACCATCTTCTGCCTGGAGTCGGAACAGAATGAGCTCCCCGGCACATGCACACAAGAACACACACAAACACACACACACACACACACACACACTTTTACACACTCACTAACTGGGAGAGGGTGAGCGAGGCAGGGTGAGCGAGAGAGTAAGAGAGAGAGAGAGAGAGAGAGAGAGAGAGAGAGAGAGAGAGAGAGAGATAAGAAGGGAAGGCTGGAGTGAGAAGGACGCACAAGAGAGAGAGCGAAAGAGCGGCAAGGAAATGCAACAGCCAAAGAGACAATAAGGAGGAGGAGGAAGAGGAGAAGGAGGAGGAGGAGGGTATATAGCTGCACATACGGTGCTGCGCTAAATCATACACGCATGACTGAGGTCTGTGTGCGCGCGTGTGTGTGTATGTGCATTTCCCATGAGCGTTTCTGTTGAGGGAAATGACGGATGTGACTCTTTCCCTCACTTTCTCTTCTCACTTTCTCACTCTCTCGTTTCCATACTGATTTGAGATGATTGAGTCAGGGTGGTTTGGTGGTTTTGGGGGGGGGGGGGGGGGGGGGGGGGAGACACACCCAGGCTGAGCTGATATGAGGTGAGCTACCGGACCTGTCCTCAGGGATGGACAGATGGCTACAGATAGACAAACAGACAGAGAGACAGACTGTGCAGCACAGGCCCAGCTCGCCAAAACCGTCTTCCGCTTCCTGTGTGTTTCGTTTCGTTCATTTTCAATTACATCCATCCTTCCTGCCCCCCTCCACCTCCCACTCTCCCTCAGTCCCTTGTCCTCTCTAACTCATTAGCTCTCCGTCCCTTTCTCTCTCGTTCACTCCCTCCCACTCTCTGTTCTTTTCTCTCCTTCCCTCTCCCTTCGCCTTTTCTTTCTCACTCGCTCCATCATAAATCCTCCACACCTCCAGCAGGCCAGGAGACGAGGAGTCACTTTTATGAGCCTTACTGCACTGGAGGAGGACAATAACACATATCTAGAAGTGCTGCTGCTTTGCCGGACACACACACACCACACACACTCACAGCAACAGACACACAAACGGTCAATAATGTCAGGTAAAGCCAAACATGAATAATTTCAGTGGAACACAAATGCGTATAACAAGTCCTATCTATCGTTTCCACAGGGGAATAAACCTGTGAGGAATGACGACACAGGCTGTAAAACAACGCCGGAGCGTCACACTGCGCCAGGCCTCAATGTCCTCATCTGAACAGACCAACAAAACCAACCAGTCACTCACACAACACATGCACATGTTCACACACTGCGGTGTCATGGAAATAGAGAAACACATAGGTAGAGCACAAAAACGACCATGTGAGCCTTTACCACTTAAACTGGTGACAAATTAAAGGAAAAAACAAACTGGACTTGCTTGCGTTTCTTGAAGACGTTTCGCCTCTCATCCAAGAAGCTTCTTCAGTTCTTAATGACTGGTACGAAGTTGCAGGCTATAAACCCTGTGTGGGTGGGAACCCTTGCAGAGTCGTAGGGGTCACTTGAGCTATTAGTTTCAGAGTTGTTATGGTCACAATGTGAGTCGTAGACCCACCTGGCCACCATGTGAGTTCTTAGGGTCCGAAGGGACCAGGGGTGAATAGGTGTGAAGTCGTCTGGGGAGGGATCCCAAGACTGCAGTGTAGGTGGTGGACAAGTAGTGTCCTAAGCTTATCAATACCCTAATGTCAATTAAAATTGCATGTTTTCATTGATAGAGGCTTCATATTTTATGATAAATACACGTCTTTATCACAAAAAGCACAAGAAAACCTTTGAAGGATGATCTCCGCAGCATCTTTGTAGTTGAATATCGACCATAAATGAGGAGATATAGCCTCATTTTTCTATATAAAAAAAGAGCAGAAGAGTCTCAAGTTTTTTTTCCAGTCACCAGTCTAACCTGCAGTCTTACTGTCTTCACCAATCAAAAGGTAGGGAAGTCATCTTCAGTCATCTTTGTAGCCTTAAGCCACATCCTCACTTACACATTTTAAGTTTAAAATGCTGTTTTAAAACTAAAACAATTTCTGTACAAATGAGCATTTTAGCACCATATCAGAATTTGTCTAGGTCTTCACTAACACGCCTCAAAACACATCCCATGACCAGTCATGTACACTGGGCTGGTGTAAACAGGAAGAAGACTGTCTACGCTGTGTTTGGTTGCTTAGAAACAGAAAGTACTTTGGGGATGGCAAAAGGGAGAAAGGGTCAAATACCGCAAAGACAAAGCGTCACATCCTACATGTGCAAGAACTGGACAACAACAATAGAGGAGAAATCTGTTAATATACTGTATATCAATTAGGTTTCCTCTAATGAACCCCCTCTCTCCCCGCATGCTTCAGCCTTCCCCTCATCCAAAGCAAGTACGCTACCTTGTGCTGATATGTTTACTTCCGTGGATATTCTGTATCACAGCGATGACATGCAACCACAGTGTCTCAGGTGAAAAAACGCAGTATCTCCACCAAAACGCTATCAAATGCTCTGAGCTGTGCATTTCCTCAGGAACGCCTGGCATTTGCAGCTGGGGGAAAAAGTCTTTGGTGGACATGAGGCCTTAATGAAAGTAACACATGAATATAAGGTGTCAAGGCGGTGGGAAAAAATCAGGAGTCCTTTCAAAGCAAATATGGAGGCATATCAGAGTGGTATTGGGAGCATCATCCATTGCCGAAGGAAGCCATTGCAACCACACAAGAAGGAAAAAAATCACAAAAGGCGTGTAGGCTTAGCTATGTTTTGACTTGCCATGCCATGACTAATAAGACTCAAACGTCGGTGTCTGCGTCGTTGTTTCTTAAAGTCTCTGTTTCCACCCATCAAGACCAGATGCAACCAAGAGTTCAAACTAACAAAGGGTCAGCAGCGCTTTCAGACGTCTCCGTTTCAGGGTTTCTAAAACACCCGAGTAGTGTGGACGCTAGGTGTAAACAATAGTTATGTCTTAAAACAAAAATGTATTAGTGTGGCTGTTGCCTTAGAGGTGAAACAAGGGTAAAAAAAAGTCCAAAATAATAATGAAACCATTTTGTGATCCCTCCTGCCCTGTACAGAGGCAGCAAAAACCAAGAACAAATATTGTTAGTATGCGTCCACACACATCACACATTATAGATGTGCCACATTAGTGAGTAATTTAAGTTCTTGTATATGCTGACCAAAACAAAAAAAGACACACACATACACAGGAAAACATGCAGACAAACACTCCCAATCCCCTTCCAAGGTCCCTGACAGTGAGAGCTAGCAGAACCATGCACCCAGCGGATATTAGTAGAGCCACTCCAGCAGAACGCACCCTGCTCCATCGTCACAGCTCAAAACAGGGTCAAGGGGACAGAGGGGTTTACAACACACAAACACACACACACTTCCTACTGTATATTTATGATAGTTATGGACAATACAGAGTCACGTCTCCTGTACTGTTCTAGGCTGCAGGAAGAGAAGCTGCCGTACAGGCTGTAGATCATTGATCCATCACACTACAGCCGGATGATTTGACATTGGAACGGTGCTAACGTATACAGCCGAGGCATAAATCATTCATCTCCCTCTGTCTGATCACTTCGCTCTGTCAACGATTCCTCTGTCACCACTCATTTGCAAGTGATGATTCTGTGATCTGCGCACAGAGCAGGCTCAAGCTTAACAGCATGTGCAGTTCACACACCATGACTACTGCGTTTGTTATGACAAGTGTGAGAATCCTGTGAGGGACAGAAAACTGTTCAGTAGCCAAGGCTGTTCTTGTGACTGTGAGCAAAGTGACTCTTGTTGAGGCAAACAGTGTGACTGTACCTATACTCTACACTAAGTACCAGGTGGGTAAAGGTTACAAAATAAAGGAAACATTTAGATTAGTGCTGAAAAGATTTGTCAAGTAATCACTGAGTTGATAATTAAGTCATCTACAATTTAAATTATTCATTGATCATTTAAATCATTTATTAAGCTCAATGCCAAACACCTGCCAGTTTCAGCCTCTCAAATGTGAGGATTTTGTGCTTTTCTCTGAACATGTGTCAAATATTTTTAAACAATTTTCTGACATTTATAGACCAGGATATCGACTCGTTGAAAAAATACCCTGCACATTAATCGGTGATGTAGATAATCTTTTTTAGGCCGTAGGTCAAAAAGTGACAGATGATTTTAGCACAGCAAAATGTGCTAACTTTACCAAAATAGTAGATTATCGTTGGTGTGTAATAATCCATAGATCTTGACTGATGTACTGATTCAGTGATCAACAATCCAATATCACTGATGCATCACTGGCAGGCTGATAATGACAAGCAGCAAAGAAAAAAAAAAGGTGAGGATAACGTTATTTAACCGGGAATAAATCAGCAGTATGACTATATTTTGGATTGCTTAGAAAATACAGGCCAACAGACAGAGCACATGCTGTATGAAAACAATACTGTTATGAAATAAAATACTCAGGAATCATGGCACAATGTTACCTGCCTGGCTGGGCAGCTCACTCCGCTAACTTCTTGCTACGGCAACATTAGCTGCTCTGTTTCAACAATGTTTGACTGAAAAAACAACTTTACAGGCTAGAGACTTCAACTGTGTTGTTCTGTCGGAAGATGCAGTGACTTAAACAAACGGTGAGTAAGAAAAAGCATAAATAATAAATACTAATCCATACCCATTGGTAGCTTTGTCACCTTCTACCTATGCCAATCCTCAATGCCTATGTGCAGTTTCACATAGATTGATCGTCAGTGAGTAGAAAAAAGTGGGTCAGACAAAATGACTGACTGACAGAATGACACACTGACAGCTTCTGTGATTATGTACAGCATACCATACCATGACTTAGGCAAACCAAAAATTAGAAAACCCGCCCAAACATTCGGCCACAGGGGGAGCCACAGTGATCGGTTGCATTTTAGCCATTTTTAAGTATTTTTCTGTTGTTATAGCGCCACCCAGTTGCCAATTAGAGTTAAATTTCTCCAGTCACCTTGAGGTGTCCTGTTCTACATATCTACCAAGTTTAATAAAAGTCGATATGGCGGTTAGGCCTAGATAAGAAATTAGCTCTCTAGCGCCCCCATTT